>NC_089204.1:29284921-29399921 GCF_963930695.1 Labrus bergylta
TCCTGAAGTGATGTGATGAGGCCGGCGTCCTCGCTGAAACAATTTAGGAGAAACAGAATAAATAAGATGCAAATCTCAAAGTCAAATCTCATATTTGTTTCTGAGGGAGGAAAATCACAATACCTTTTATTTCTCTGCTCGAGTTCAACGATAGTGTTCTCCTGTAAGAACGGCAGTTTGTTTGTTAAAGGCATCACTGTGTCCACCTCGCTGTGTGACTAAAGGAAAAGGTGTATCACTGTAATGATTGTTTGCATTACTTACTGCAGCTTCCTGCTTCTGTTGCAGTTCCTTCAGTTCGTCCTGAAGCGTGCTCAGCTGGTCGTCTCTCTGCTGAAGGCTGCAGACGGGACGAGCATTTCAGTCAGTGTGTTGATGTCGACATTAATGTAACGCTGAATATTCTGACTACATTTTTGTCAAAACTGCAGCTCTCAGCTGATCTATTTAAAAAAAATCTTTATTGTGGTATCTATCTATTTCTTTTGTACATTTTTAATTTTTCTTTTTTTATTTAAATTGTGTACTATGTTCACTTTTTGTTTGCAATCTTTGCTCTTTGCTGCTGTAACAATATAAATTTCCCCGTTGTGGGATAAATAAAGGATTATCTTATGTGCACAGATAATTGTACAAAAGCAGATTTTTCCAGTGGCAGTACTTGTAGTGAAGGTACTTGACAACTTCTACCTATCGGGGCACACTCACACAAGGCCTTGTTGCCCCCTTACTGTGCCAAGCATGATCGCCCCCCTTCACTCCCCTGGTCCCTCGCTCCAGGCCCAATAAGACCTGAGCACAGTTACCTCTTGGTCATGCATCATCATATCGTAATGCGACCATGCATCATAAAGTGTCCTTACATTTTTTAAGGCTTGCTGTCTCACAGTCGAGAACAATCGGTTCCATTTTACCAAATTTTTTTTACGAATGTGTGCCTTTGAACACCTCAGGATGTTGACAAGATGGAAAAAGAAAGTCGAACACTCACCTGAGCGTTAGCTGCTCCAGCTCTGCAGAGTTCCCCTCCTGAATCAGACACACACACACAAACGTCTTTAGAGGTTAGTGTTTGCGGTGTCATTGGGTCATTTCAGAGAACTGGCAGTCCATCACCTACCTGATTGTTCTCCTCCTCTTTTTTGGTCTGACTAGCTTCCAGCAGCGAGTTGATGGAGGCCGCCTGCTGCACGAGCTGGCTTTTCTCCGCCTGCGTCTCCTCCAGCTGAGCTGTGAGGGCTTCCACCTGAGCCGAGCGCTCCTTGAGCTCCGCCTCCAACTTCCCAACATTAGCCTGAAACTCTGCGGGGACAAAGTAAAAAAACAACCAAAACACACGATCAAAAGCTGCTCTGTGTTTTAAATACTCAATGACAGAACCTCTGGTCCTACACGTCAACACAGAGAACTTTAAGCTGTTACATCTGCTGACCCATCAGGACCGCGTTCTCTAACCTGTTAGTGAGCTGCTATCCGTCTGGGTCTCGTCCAACGTGGCCTGCAGGCTGCTGTTTTTACTCTGCGTGTCCCTGAGCTCCTTGCACACCTCCTCCAGTCTCCGCTGAAGCGCCTGCTCGCTCTCTGCCTGGCTGGCCTGGAAACAAAAACAGCAGAAGAAGAAGTGTCAACAAACGCAGCAGGGGGGCAGCAGAGACACACAAAAACCACCCCGACTCTGCAGGATCGATTCACATGGGACACACCAGCTCCAAGGTCAGGGTCTACAATTCTACACAAAGAGAGAAGACGAATCGAAATCATGACAAATATCCGACATATGGGACAACATTTTTAAAAAGAGAGTGTCAGAGAGAGTCAGTGTTTTATTGTGTGACAGTTTGCAATGAAACAGGCAGAAAAATCCAGAAACCAGAGTTTGTTTTGAACCATCTCGTGTATTTGCCAATTTCCACATATTCAGAGTGTGCAGTCGTCCGTCAGCGCCACACACACACTACACCATCTTTGATGTCACTCTCCCTATTTCTGCAGCTGCACCACGCTCTGCTCCGGTTCAAATACGCTGCAAGCTTCTTTTTTGACGTAGTGCGCTGCAAGCTGGACAGAAGAGATTGACCCGGACAGGAAGTGAGACGAGGAAACGCACAGAACATCTGGTCAATTCCAAAATAAAACACAATAAACCGACTCATGATCGTATTTTCCATCACTTTATCAACACGACAGAGCAAAACAGTACTACACACAGAGTTTGTGGAAATTGGCAGAAAAGGCTTTAAGGGTAGTACGGTAGTTTGTGGCATCGCTTTACAAACAGACTTTTAAATAAATAAAACTAATTCACTTCTAGTTTTGCTCCAGAAGATTCTGGATGGTCCAAACTCGAGTTCTTTGTTGTTCCTGTCATGAAGCTGTCTGATGTTACTGATCAGAGGACGATATAAAAAAGGTGAGTTGCACAGATACGAGGCTTCAGGGACATGTTTGAAAACAAATTAACTTAAGACATTTAAACGCCACGTCGTGCTATTTGTCCAGATTTTCTTTTTTTTTTTTTGAGGAAGTGTCTTTGTAGGAAGTGGTTTGAACTGGAGCTGATTATCTTTCCTCTCTGCGTCTGAATCTACAGATGCAAAGCGGCTCACTGACAGCTGACGACACAAACATTTCACAGGCGCAGCAAAGTCCTTTCATGTACAACCATCCATGTTTCCTTTAGGACTAAACTATATCATAACATCTTTAAAGACCCTGAATGCTCGAGTGAACTTTGGACTGTCAGGAAGTGGAAGTGACTCAATCGCTCCACGCTCAGAGTAACGGCAGATATTGAGTGAGGAAGAACAGATTTAGAGCATATTCACTGATTGTACATTTGGTATCAAAAGTAAATGTTCTTGCTCTTTTCCAGCCAGCTGCAGGAAAAGAGGTGCTCAGACATGCACGCCTTCCAGCTGTTGCTGAGACGCATTTTCCCCGCAACCCCGTTATTGTATGGCTGCATTCCAATCTCGCCCTGGGCTCTGTGATTACCAGGCAATTAAAACCTCCCATAACATTAGAGGGCTAGCACAGAGGTGGGGGAACTGCCTGGGCTTGCAATTTTAGAGGAGACTCAGTAACTTACAATCTGCTTTAAGGTTAAAAATCAAGACGACATGTAAAGTAAAAGCCATGCAGACCTGCAGCAGGGAGAGCTGCTTCTCAGCGGCGGAGACTTTGGCCTCCAGCCCTTTCCTGACGTGCTCGTCAGCGAGCAGACTCTCTGACTTCTCTCCAAGTTCTTTGGTCAACTTTGTGCATTCCTGACGCAGCTTGGCCAGCTCTGCGTTTTGTCTGTGGACAGAGAGAAGGGAGAGAGGATCAGGAAAGGAGGCACACAGAGAGAGAGAGAGAGAGAGAGAGAGAGAGAGAGAGAGAGAGAGAGAGAGAGAGAGAGAGAGAGAGAGAGAGAGAGGGAGAGAGCGAGAGAGCGTCGGAGAACTCACTGCACTCAATTGTTACCTGAAGCACCATTTAGGCTGTCAGAATTTTCAATGCCACGTGCCGTTATTTTATGCAATGGGTGGTAGTGAAATGTAATAATGCTTTAAGAATCTAGGAGGTCACCCTGTCTACATTAGACCAAAAAAGCTGGCAACATGTTTGTGCAATTTAAACAGCATGCATAGGTTTGTTTGCTTTTTCACTGATTAAAGATTGGGTTTCTTCTAGGAGGTGTTTCTTGTTGAAATGGTTTGAACACAGGTTGTATCGACGATTGAAATATCTGGCTTCATGACAACCCATTAGGGTAGTATATAAAGAGGTACGACACCGGCCTCTTTTTCTGCTTCAGGAGGAGGACTCACTTGCTCTCAGCCTGACTGGTGGCTTGGTTGAGTGCGTCGCGGAGGATCGAGTTCTCCTGCTGCAGGCGAGCCAGCTGAGCGTTCGGGCCGTTTTCCAGCTGCTCCTGCAGGCTGACGATCTGCAAAAAAGAATAAAAATAAATAAATAAATGCATTTTCACATCCGACAAGAAGCACAATATTCTAGAGGGTAATTTATGTGCAGCTGTACATTAAGGGTGTTTTCACACCTAACCTGTGTTGTTCGGGTTAAAACGAACTTGAGTGTGTTTGCCACGTTTGCTCTGGTGTGAAAACTGTCAATCAAACCCTGGTGCGGACCAAACACCGTACTGAGACCGCTTGAAAAGGTGGGTCTCTGTCCACTTTTTTTTTTCAAACTCTGGTTCTTAAGTAAGAACATGATCCGACCCAACTGCAGGTAGTGACCTTAGCGGCCCCCACTGAACATGTGTTAAAGACCACAGGCAGATCTGGTGGGTCTTCAGAAACAGTTTCAGTGGATGATGTGCAGGTCCTGGTTCAGGAGGATTAACATGCACCTTCTCCTGAACTGTCTTCATAAGCGCCTTCACTGACTCCAGCACATCAACATATTATTTTCCAGCCTCAGTTGGGCCTCATTCTCAAACCATATCGCTTTACTTTTCTTTGTTTACTTCTGGGATTTCCCTTGACCAATCAGAGAACATCTTCCTGACACATCTCTCATTTTGGTCTGCTTGTAAATGTCATCAAACTTGAGGTTTTTATGCAACAATGAAACAAACACCTCTAAGATTCAGACGAGAGCAAAGGAACTAGAGGTGTAAAATCGCCCCCAGGAAACGGTTTTGTACGAGAGCTTACCTTTGCATTAAGGGCCTGAGTCTGGGCTACATGGTCCTGATAACTGGCCTGCATGCGAGCCTGCAGGGCGATCATCTCTTGCTCCCTCTTGCTCAGCTGCGAGCTCAGCCTCGTCTCCACACCGGCAACCTTCGACTTCTCTGCAGAAAGCTCCTGAAAACACAGACAAGCACAGTCAGAGGGCAGAAAGGTGTCTGTGACTTCATGAGCCGTCATCCACCAGAGGGAATCGTTGATACTCTTAGGAGAACTTTTCATACACATACTAAATGACAAGGGATATGTGACCTACTGGAAGTTATAACTAAATGTAATGAGGGAATTTGTGTAAAAACAAAAGAGACCGCTGTCTGTGTCTTGATAGACGTGTCCTGTTAGTGGAAACCTTGTTAACTTTCCTCTGCTGTCACCTTCAGGACAAAAAGGTGCAAGACAAAACACAATGTTCATGTTCAGAGTTGAACCTTTAACTGAGGCAGGAGCACAGTTTTCTCCTCTGCTGCCACCTTCAGGACAAACTGAACAGCAGAGATTTCATCCAGTTAGTGATTCTGTTTTCTTACTTTATAATTATTTAGCTGTCTTTCAATGCAAGAAGCCCCTCCCCCCTGGCACTAAGTACTTATAGAGCTTCTCTGTGCGTTTCCACTGCAGGCAGAAGAGTCTCCATTAAGTCCTGATAACTTTATTTTTACCCCCCAAAAGGTCCCTGCTTCTTTGATATTACACTCAAAAGTTGCAGACACTTTTGGGGTTTTTGCTTTGCAGCATTTTGAATCTTGAAACAGTAAAGTTCTCGAAGCAGTTAGAGGACTTGAAGTTACTGTAAAACTTAAGGCCCTGACACACCAAGCAGACGGCAAAGAACTAGTGGCGACGAAGGCCGTCTGTGGCGTCTCCTCAAACTTAGCCAAAAAGTTGCACTTGAACACACCTCAAAGACTCCAGCCGACGGCCAACCACCACAAACGTTCTGAGCAAGCGTGAGAGGAAATAACTCTCCATGCCAGCAGGGGGCGGTAGTCCGTTGTTTATGATTCGAGAAGACTATTTTCACACCGCTGTCGCTCACCACTCGTATTATAGGTCGTCTACTAATGGAGAATAATGTCTGATAAAAAGTGGAAAATGGCGCTGGCGTTGTCAGTTCTTGGTCTTTTAGTGGAAAAAGAAAAGAAGAGGAGGAGGAGACAAATAAGGAGAAACCACACTAATGGGTGAAAGCATGGATACTACAGAGACATGCTCGGGTCGGTCCAACTAGGACTGACGATCTCCTTGGTGTGTCAGGGCCTTTAGGGTCTTTCAGAGGTTGCAGGATATTAATTGATCAGAAGTCTGCAGGTTTGTTGTCCTTGTTGGCTAACCTTGGTGAGTTCTCTGAGGCGGTTCTTCGCTGCAGAAGCGTCCTCTTGTTCTGCCGCCAGCTGTTTCTCCTTCTCCTCCAGCTGCTTCTTCAGGACGGTCACTGGGTCTCCTTTCTGAGAGGCCTGAAAGAACACACACGCAAAGAAAGAAAAGAAAGAAAATATATAACGCCTGTATGCTTCAATGCTTTGACTAGCCCTGCAGGGGGGGTTTCACTATCAAGTGTCCCGTACCGTGTGCCAGGTGTCCTGAATGATGCCGACTTTCTCAGAGAGGATCTCGATGAGCCTGTGAGCCTCTCCCTCGCTGAACACCATGCTGCTGAGCGTGGACACCAGAGCCTTGTAGGGCAGGTACAGGGGAGCATCAGCAGAGTCCACGGCTGCCACTTAAGACGGAGACAAAAAAAAAACACAAGATATTTTATTCAATATGTCAAGAATGATTCAAAAACAAGAAGCTCATTATGGAGTCACTGTGAGCTCTGAACTCCCACACAGACCCAGGAAAGGAACAAGGTTGCATTTTGTCTTCTTGGCAAGCTTCTGGTGGCAAAAACGAGCGGGCGCTGTGGCACCAGGCGGAGACAAGCCTGAGGCAAAGGAGAACCACAGCCCCCCCCTTCCTCCTCACTCATTGTGAGGGCACTGAGAGCCTTTGTCAGCTAAGAAAACAGGGCAGTGGTGTTTGCACAAGCAGGCGTGCTCTCTGCCCTCCACGGCTGAGTGCCAGACGTTACCTTCATCTGTCACTGGCACAGCGAGAAGTTCATCAGCGCTGCCGATACGGTTTCAGAGACAAGACTGTGAGCAAAAACCTTCAAGTAAGAGCCCTCTGACCTCGAGGTGGGAACAGCTGGGATGCAGAGATTCTGCAATAATCAAACTCTGATCAGGGAAATGTCTCCAACACCTAGAGGAAGCGTAGTGCTGTGCTGCGATTGTTGCAAAGTGGCCACATGTGAAACTTCAGGTGATGTGATGCCCTTCAGAGTCTTAAGACAGATTTATACTTCTGCGACAAAACTCCACTGCATCTACGACATCGTTAGCGCTACATACTTTCTGCGGTTACTCTGCGTTCTTCCGTCTGCAGAATTTTGGAAATGGCAGCGATACTGAAATGTTGTAAAATCAGGAAATGCGATGCTACATAGCAGACCAATCACAGGGCCGAGGTCTGCACTGTTTAAATAATAAATGACTCTCTCTTTACGGTTGAATGGTGACAGTCCTTAAAGCTTAAAGTGTGTTAGTGTTCTTCCTGGTTTGATTTTAACTTAACTTCATTGTACGTTTTTTGCAGAGAAAAAGTCGTTTTTTTTTATCAGTTTGTTGTCAACTTTGTTCGATATTCTTTCCCCATGGTGAGATTATCCACGGAGTAGCAGTGTCATCTTTAAAAACACTTTTAAATAATAACAAAAACAATAAGATTAAAACAAAAGTTTAAAAAGTACAGCTACAAACTTGTAACTCTGTCAAACTTATCAGCTCACCAGGCTCCGCCTTCTTCTTGGAGGCCTTCTTCTTGGGCTCTTGGGTTTTTCCTCCAGCAGCAGCAGGCGGCTGAGATCCCACCGGGGGCACTGCCAGCACCGGGACCTCTTTAGCGACCGCCTCCAGAACCGGGGCTGTCTTGGGTGGAGCTGGAGAAGACTTGGCCAGTGCAGGGGCGGATTTGGCGGTTACAGGGGCGGACTTGGCGGTTACAGGGGCGGATTTGGCGGTTACAGGGGCGGACTTGGTGGTTACAGGGGCAGACTTGGCGGTTACAGGGGCGGACTTGGCCGGTGCAGGGGCGGACTTGGCCGGTGCAGGGGCGGACTTGGCCGGTGCAGGGGCGGACTTGGCGGTTACAGGGGCGGACTTGGCCGGTGCAGGGGCGGACTTGGCCGGTGCAGGGGCGGACTTGGCCGGTGCAGGGGCGGACTTGGCTGGGGCGGATGCAGAGGATGGGGCGGCTGCTTTGGCCGACACAGGAGCCTGGGCGGTTGCGGGGGCTGCAGAGGGCTTGACTGGTGCCGGGGCAGGAGCTGGCTCCACCTTGGCCACCTTCTTCTTCTTCTTCTCTTTCGGGGAGGGGGCAGGTGAGGGATCAGCAAGAGCAGGGGTCGGTTCAGGTGCAGCCTTGACCTGGGGTTCTGCCGGTGGTGGGGCAGCAGTCGGTTTCACCTCCACAGCAGGGGCCGGCTCAGGAGCGGGAGTGGCAGCTACAACCGGTGCAGCGACGGGCTCAACCACATCTTCAACGTCAGCCTCCTCTTGGATTCTCTCCGGCTCCGGGATCTTTCCGTTGGGCTTTTCATCTTTCTTCTTTCCGCGGCTCTTCTTCTCGGACACTTTGTCCTTCTTCTTTTTGTCGGAGCGGGTAGGCTGGATCTTACCCAGCTCGCGGCGTTGCTTAGCCAGGGCCTCCTCGTACGAGGTCTCCTTCATGGAGAAGGTGGAGACGAGAACGATCCCCAGAGCAGAGATCACCATGAATCCACCAAACACCACTATCCCAAGAGTCTGGGGGTCGTAGATATCCATCCTTTGAGTTTCAGTTGACCTAAAAAAAAAACAAAAAAAACAGAGGCAGACTTGTTTTAAAACACATGGCATGGACAAGAATCAAACTGAGCAGCAGCTGCATTAAAAGAGCACAAGCTACCTGCTGACCCCTCTGTGTTTCAGTTCTGTGTGGGGGTGGGGTAGAGGGTATTTGTAACAAACAGATGTAAACCATATGTTACTGCTGATTTGTTTTTTGTAAAATAAAAATAGAAAGTCATAAAAAAAAAAAAAAAAAAAGAGCACAAGCTGGACGGAGAGGAGCCCCAGTCTTTACTGCTAACAGCCTCAAGGTGTCACTGTTTCACCTTTTAACTTCAGCGATGTGAAGCAGAGGGGCAAACCTTATCAGCTGCTCACAGCCCACCACTTAGGATGAAACACGTGTTCACTCCGCTCCAAATTCAGCCTCACATCTACCCGACCGCTTTAACCGTAAACATGACGAACTTCTGCAAACTGTGCCAAAGTAAACATGGAGTCAAACAACAAACAGCGCCGGGTCGAGAAGCACTTGCCCTTAAAACATACAACACACAAAGAATCCTGGAAATCTGCTTTGAGACTTACTGTCCTCTTTATCAGTGTTTTATTTCTCTGCACATCACACTGGCTGCTGCTCAGAAAGCCACGTGGATTTAGTGAAACTACACGTCTTTAAAAACCTCTGGAAACAAAATCAAAACGCCCAAACGTTGTGGTTTTAGTGTGAGGAGTAAGCGTTTAAACTCATAGAAAGATTGGGTGCTAAATCAACCGACTACTTACTATTTTAAAGTTTAATATGAATTTAGAGCATGCAGTGAAAACCAGGCCGTCGAGTGGAGCAAATGGGGTTACAGACTAAAGTAGGTAAAGTAAACAAAGTTTACAGCGACTGCCAAACTTTTCAGGAGATGCCTCGAGTTAAGTGTTAATTTCCTGCACTGTATAAAAAAAACACGACATCCCTTTAAGGCTCTTAAAGGCGCCTGTCACAAACTGAGACGCTCAGCCTGCAGGGAAGAAAAGTTGGAGGAGAGTAAAAATCCCTCGCTCCGGGACACTGAAAACACATATGGTGGTTTTTATCTTGCAGCAGTTTTTTTTTCTTGCTTGGAGAAAATATTTTAAATGCAGGGCGCTTTCAAAAAAAAGAAAGAAAACCACAGCAGAGAGAAACCCACGTTGTGATATGGTGAAGAAGAAAAAAAAAACTGCTGAGCAGATTCAGAATCATCAAACAGAGTCCAGAGGCTGTTTTAATGTCAGGGTCTAAAAAGCTGGCAGCGTCCTTATCGCTGATGTCACACCGCGATGCGTTTACACTCACGCTAATCTGATTGTTATTCATAGAAGTTATGCATTAACATATCTCTATAACCCCCCCCCCCCCCCCCCAGGATCCTGTGGTCATGCACTGATGGAGAGATGTCAGAGCGAGGGGGCTGGGGTGGGGGTGGGGGGGTTAGGTGCCTTGCTCAAGGGCACCTCAGCAGTGTTCAGGAAGTGGACTGACACCTCTCCAACTCCAAGACTTGAACCGGCGACCTTCCTGTCCCTACAGACTGAGCTGCTGTCTTATTTCTGGTATGTAAATATAAACACCTACACACACGTTTCTACCAGAAGACCCCGGAGAGCTTTGGCACCCCCACATAGGGGGTCCCGGACCCAAGGCTGGGAACCAGTGCTTTAGGATCAGTGGTTCTCAACTGGCCCAGCCTCAGGAAACCCCTACAAACTTCTCCTTGAAATAAATTGCAACCCAATTGTCTGATATTTTTCAACCAATCAGATTTATTCAATGAAAAATGACATTGAAAACAAGTTTGGCCCTCAGATGGAAACATGTGACAGAACAAAGAAACTGAAACAAACAGGCATGTTTCAAAAGGACTTAGGAGACTTTTTCACACCATTTTCAGCATAATTCAACCAACCAAAAACAGTTACACGGCCCCCTTTTGGGTCCCAACCCACCAGTTGAAAACCCCAGCTTTCGATGACTCATCATCATAAAAAAAAAAAACCTACAGAAACACCTTGAGGCCTCAAATCTGTGAGATACCATGAACATAGGGGTTCAGTGCTGAATAGTTGAGCTCTAGGGCAGAGGTTCCCGACCTTTATTTCCCTTGGAGCCGACCCCCCTCCAGTTTGTTTAAATGAAAAGCCAAGCCCCGCCCCCCCTCAGGATCCACACGAAATACGTCTAATTAAAAGATTATCCTTCTAATAAATCAGAAAAGTCCCACACACACGTTTTCTCACCAAAGACCTTTGAATAAACTTTGCAGTAAGGGTGCTGCCAACCCCCCCCCCCCCCCCCCCATAGGGGAGCCAGGACCCCAGTTTAGGGTACAGCTTCATGAGGATCCTAAGAAATAAACATATCTAATCTATAATCTTCAGGCACACTGTGAATCTTTCTACATGTACTCTTTCTTTGCTCAATAAAGTTTAACAAAACTAATCTTTAAAAAAAAAAAAAGAAGACTTCAACCAAACTCCAGGTGAGCTCACAGGTGATGAAGTGAAATCTCAGAGTCCACAAGAGACAGGACGATAAGACAGAGACGAAGAGGTGTCACCACCTGTGTGTGTGTGTGTGTGTGTGTGTGTGTGTGTGTGTGTGTGTGTGTGTGTGTGTGTGTGTGTGTGTGTGTGTGTGTGTGTGTGTGTGTGTGTGTGTGTGTGTGTGTGGGGGGGGGCAGTCATCTTCAGAAAGTACCTTAATTAAAGCTCTGAGAGTAAATATGCAAACATTTTATTTGAATGAAAACACTTATCTTCAGACATGCTGCACACTTTCTCTACAAACTGATAAAAATACTTTTTCTTCTACAAAAAAACTTAAAATAAAGTTAAGTTCAAATCAAACCAGGAGGAAGATTAACTCACTTTAACCTTTAAGGACCTTCACCATTCAAACGTAAAGAGAGAGTCATTTATTATTTAAATAATTTGGTAAATTATCCTTTTTTTTTCTACTCATTCCCTTTAAGTTAGCATTTCAGCTAACACTTTGAATCAATGAACTTGGCTGTCGTGCTGCACATCAGGGTACAAAGTGTCGCTTTACGTAACGAAACTGCGCCGTAAACGACGTAATACAGTCGTAAACTAAAAAGCTCCAGAGGGGAGAAAAGCCTGAGATCTTTTAAAATAACTTTAATCAGCTGTCTTTCTGCACTGGCAGCTAGCTGAAGGAGTTAGCTTCCCATGCTAGCCGCCGCTGGATCAATGAATAAAAAACAATATTCCCACTCTTACCTCTGTGTGCTGGAGCTTCGTGGGCTTGATTTTAAAACGAGGATGGAGAGACTGCTCAGAGTTTCTGCGCAAAGCTAACTATTCGTCCCAGCTTTCTTTTCCAGGTCTGTCCCCCTCCTCACTCCGCTGCTGGAGAATCCGTGCTCTGCTGTGAAGTCGTGGCACTTCGAGCTGGCTAGACGTGCTGGCCCCGTGCCCCACATAGCTACCATCAATCCAGGCGGCGTCTCATTGGCTGGGAGGCGTTCGACCCGGAAGTGAGCATCCTGGGAGATGTAGTCTTATGCATAGGGGGAGCCCAGATGTTGGTTTCTACACTTCTTACAGTAACTCAGAGACTATTTTAAGGAAGAGGGTGACAGCCAGACATGACAAACAAATCATGAGAGGAGAAAGACTTCAGTCATCATGCACTTTTGAGAATAACAACAAAAAGAAAATAAAAAAGACTAAATGATGGGAATACAATTCAAATCAAAAAATGTTTAAACGTATGATTTCATGACATTGTATTTGAATTTAAATCTCAACTTTGTGTCTCTGTACATTTAAACTTTGTGTCTCTGGACATTTAAACTTTGTGTCTCTGGACATTTAAAATTTGTGTCTCTGTACATTTAAACTTTGTGTCTCTGGACATTTAAACTTTGTGTCTCTGTACATTTAAACTTTGTGTCTCTGTACATTTAAACTTTGTGTCTCTGGACATTTAAACTTTGTGTCTCTGTACATTTCAAATTTGTGTCTCTGGACATTTCAAATTTGTGTCTCTGTACATTTAAACTTTGTGTCTCTGGACATTTCAAATTTGTGTCTCAACTTTTTGTGACATTTCGATCAACTCCTCCTCTCGTTCTAACTTTCTCATGTGTGGCCCTTTATTTAAGATTGTTGAAATCTTGTAATTTCTTTGGCTGTATTATGGACCTGTGAAGCATGCAGCCGGTTCTGTTTCACCACTTCAAAGCTAAACCATGTCTTAATAAGAGAAATGTGCAAACTTAAATTTCTTCCAAATTTAGCGGGACATTTATTAAGTTTTGTATTTTATTTTATCTCGTATGAATAAAAACACAGATTGACTGCTGATCTCTACTTTGACATCTTGACCCTTACTCAAACTGTTACGCTGCAGCCAAATCGCATTTGTCTCGTCTCATTTCATGACCAAAAGTGATCCATTCAAGAGCAAAGAACAATTAATTACCATTCACCAAGCCTAAAAATGCAAAAAACTCCGCTCTGAGCTGCAGGATTACATTGTTTGAGCTGTGACGTTCATGTTCTGACAGTTCTCATTGAAGGTTTGATTACCGCACCTTCTCTTCTTCTTTCAACGCCCAACAAAACATGCTCAGTGAGATTGTAATGATAATATGTACAGAACAATGTGAAGGTGTTAGATGTCATTGTGTGTTAGCTATTAAGTGTGAGGTGCGGGAATGTGCAGCTCCTCCGCTCTAATTATAGAATATTTCTCCGTCCACACCTCAGGTCATTCACCCGGAAAATGTTTTTACTGTAAACGTTTTGAAACCTCTCCTCAAACTGATGAATGGAACGGTTTGTTTAGTGGACGCACTTGTTGCTCAGGCCTGGTCACAGATTTCTCTCGTCAGCCATCACCACACAAAACAAACAAAAACACTTAACTCGTGTTACTTCAAGACGACTGCAAGGATTGGAAAACATATGTGTGCAGATATGACTGAAACTGTCTTATCTGTCCCGGATTTCAGTGATGCCACTGCCTCCGATCCTAAACCATAGAGTCAGTCTATCAATCTGCTCTGAGATTTCTAACCTGTATAAAGGTTGGTTGAGCTTCAATATCAGCAAACCTGACTGGCATGTTGTTGTCATTTCACCACACATATAATTCCTGGATTCAGTGTTGGTAGTTTCCTCCAGATCCACTTTTTTAAGATTTTGGTTGAACTTGTCTTTAGGTCCTGACAGAAATTAATAACTCATGAGCTCTGAAAAAGGAACAAAGAAAATCCATCATCTGTATCAGTTTGTAAGTCTGTAAAAACTTTGACCAGTGTCTGCCACGAGGTACCAATCTGATGAACCAATCACACGCCTCCCCGTCTCCCTGCTCATTCTCTACCCTTGCCCACACTCAAAGCATGAGCTGAGGACCAACAGCGCTCGTGCGTGTAAGTGAGGGGGCGTGGCTTTAGAGGGAGAACAGAGGGGGGGGGGGGGGGTGCAGACAGACCACTGAGGGAATGCTTCTTGCAAGATCATGCTAGTTTTTGATAATTACCAACCCTGCCTTTAAGTCCCAGAATCACTGCATGACTTGTTCAAGTGACTGTCCCGAGTCCTGCAGCTGTAGACCAACTAGAGTTTTTAAAGGCACTGGGAATCAAAACATTAAAACTCAACAGAGTCGATCTTGTTGGTCCAATTTAAAGCCATGATTAGAAGGTATGAAACTCATGAATTACACGGTTGACAAACATGCTCTGCTTTACTCTGTTGATTTTTTTGTTCTGATTTATGATTACGTTTTTTGTGTATGTATATTTTCCGTCCTCCTTTTTCTTAGCCTCTCATATCCTGTCATATCGTTTGGTATCATTTGGTATCGTAACACGCCATGGCATGGCTTGGAATTGCATTGAGACGTAATGTATCATATTTTAAAGTCATGTATCTCATCAAAACGGATCGTACCCTACTAAATCATATTTTATCGTATCTTACAGTATCGTATGAAATCACATCAGGTCAACATATTGTAACATAATGTAACGTAACCTAAATTTAATGATACATCTCAGAACGACAACGTAACGAGTAACGACAGCGTAATGAGTAACGACAACGTAATGACATAACGGCCACGTAACGAGTAACGACAACGTAAAGAGTAACGACAACGTAATGACATAACGGCCACGTAACGAGTAACGACAGCGTAATGAGTAACGACAACGTAATGACATAACGGCAACGTAACGACATAACGGCCACGTAACGAGTAACGACAGCGTAATGAGTAACGACAACGTAATGACATAACGGCAACGTAACGACATAACGGCCACGTAACGAGTAACAACAATGTAACGAGTAATGACAACGTAACGACAACGTAACGACAACGTAACGACAACGTAACGAGTAACGACAACATAACGACAACGTAACGAGTAACAACAACGTAACGAGTAATGACAACGTAACAAGTAACGACAATGTAACGAGTAACGACAACATAATGACAACGTAACGAGTAACAACAACGTAACGAGTAATGACAACGTAACAAGTAACGACAATGTAACGAGTAACGACAACGTAACGAGTAACAACAACATAACGAGTAATGACAACGTAACAAGTAACGACAATGTAACGAGTAACGACAATGTAACGAGTAACGACAACGTAACGACAACGTAATGACAACGTAACGACAACGTAACGAGTAACAACAACGTAACGAGTAATGACAACGTGACAACGTAACAAGTAACGACAATGTAACGAGTAACGGCAACGTAACGACAACGTAACGACAACATAACGACAACGTAACGAGTAACAACAACGTAACGAGTAATGACAACGTAACAAGTAACGACAACGTAACGACAACGTAATGACAACGTAACGACAACGTAATGAGTAACGACAATGTAACGACAATGTAACGAGTAACGACAACATAATGACAACGTAACGAGTAACAACAACGTAACGAGTAATGACAACGTAACAAGTAACGACAATGTAACGAGTAACGACAACGTAACGAGTAACAACAACATAACGAGTAATGACAACGTAACAAGTAACGACAATGTAACGAGTAACGACAATGTAACGAGTAACGACAACGTAACGACAACGTAATGACAACGTAACGACAACGTAACGAGTAACAACAACGTAACGAGTAATGACAACGTGACAACGTAACAAGTAACGACAATGTAACGAGTAACGGCAACGTAACGACAACGTAACGACAACATAACGACAACGTAACGAGTAACAACAACGTAACGAGTAATGACAACGTAACAAGTAACGACAACGTAACGACAACGTAATGACAACGTAACGACAACGTAATGAGTAACGACAATGTAACGACAACGTAACGAGTAACAACAACGTAACGAGTAATGACAACGTAACAAGTAACGACAATGTAACGAGTAACGACAACGTAACGACAACGTAACGACAACGTAACGACAACGTAATGACAACGTAACGACAACGTAACGAGTAACAACAACGTAACGAGTAATGACAACGTGACAACGTAACAAGTAACGACAATGTAACGAGTAACGGCAACGTAACGACAACGT
The DNA here is from genome assembly GCF_963930695.1 of Labrus bergylta. Classification (NCBI taxonomy): domain Eukaryota; kingdom Metazoa; phylum Chordata; class Actinopteri; order Labriformes; family Labridae; genus Labrus; species Labrus bergylta. Next base: position 29,301,098 of record NC_089204.1, read on the forward strand.
AACGACAACATAACGACAACGTAACGAGTAACAACAACGTAACGAGTAATGACAACGTAACAAGTAACGACAACGTAACGACAACGTAATGACAACGTAACGACAACGTAATGAGTAACGACAATGTAACGACAACGTAACGAGTAACAACAACGTAACGAGTAATGACAACGTAACAAGTAACGACAATGTAACGAGTAACGACAACGTAACGACAACGTAACGACAACGTAACGACAACGTAACGACAACGTAACGAGTAACAACAACGTAACGAGTAATGACAACGTAACAAGTAACGACAATGTAACGAGTAACGGCAACGTAACGACAACGTAACGACAACATAACGACAACGTAACGAGTAACAACAACGTAACGAGTAATGACAACGTAACAAGTAACGACAATGTAACGAGTAACGACAACATAATGACAACGTAACGAGTAACAACAACGTAACGAGTAATGACAACGTAACAAGTAACGACAATGTAACGAGTAACGACAACGTAACGAGTAACAACAACATAACGAGTAATGACAACGTAACAAGTAACGACAATGTAACGAGTAACGACAATGTAACGAGTAACGACAACGTAACGACAACGTAATGACAACGTAACGACAACGTAACGAGTAACAACAACGTAACGAGTAATGACAACGTGACAACGTAACAAGTAACGACAATGTAACGAGTAACGGCAACGTAACGACAACGTAACGACAACATAACGACAACGTAACGAGTAACAACAACGTAACGAGTAATGACAACGTAACAAGTAACGACAACGTAACGACAACGTAATGACAACGTAACGACAACGTAATGAGTAACGACAATGTAACGACAACGTAACGAGTAACAACAACGTAACGAGTAATGACAACGTAACAAGTAACGACAATGTAACGAGTAACGACAACGTAACGACAACGTAACGACAACATAACGACAACGTAACGAGTAACAACAACGTAACGAGTAATGACAACGTAACAAGTAACGACAACGTAACGACAACGTAATGACAACGTAACGACAACGTAATGAGTAACGACAATGTAACGACAACGTAACGAGTAACAACAACGTAACGAGTAATGACAACGTAACAAGTAACGACAATGTAACGAGTAACGACAACGTAACGACAACGTAACGACAACGTAACGACAACGTAATGACAACGTAACGACAACGTAACGAGTAACAACAACGTAACGAGTAATGACAACGTGACAACGTAACAAGTAACGACAATGTAACGAGTAACGGCAACGTAACGACAACGTAACGACAACATAACGACAACGTAACGAGTAACAACAACGTAACGAGTAATGACAACGTAACAAGTAACGACAACGTAACGACAACGTAATGACAACGTAACGACAACGTAATGAGTAACGACAATGTAACGACAACGTAACGAGTAACAACAACGTAACGAGTAATGACAACGTAACAAGTAACGACAATGTAACGAGTAACGACAACGTAACGACAACGTAACGACAACGTAACGACAACGTAACGACAACGTAACGAGTAACAACAACGTAACGAGTAATGACAACGTAACAAGTAACGACAATGTAACGAGTAACGGCAACGTAACGACAACGTAACGACAACATAACGACAACGTAACGAGTAACAACAACGTAACGAGTAATGACAACGTAACAAGTAACGACAATGTAACGAGTAACGACAACATAATGACAACGTAACGAGTAACAACAACGTAACGAGTAATGACAACGTAACAAGTAACGACAATGTAACGAGTAACGACAACGTAACGAGTAACAACAACATAACGAGTAATGACAACGTAACAAGTAACGACAATGTAACGAGTAACGACAATGTAACGAGTAACGACAACGTAACGACAACGTAATGACAACGTAACGACAACGTAACGAGTAACAACAACGTAACGAGTAATGACAACGTGACAACGTAACAAGTAACGACAATGTAACGAGTAACGGCAACGTAACGACAACGTAACGACAACATAACGACAACGTAACGAGTAACAACAACGTAACGAGTAATGACAACGTAACAAGTAACGACAACGTAACGACAACGTAATGACAACGTAACGACAACGTAATGAGTAACGACAATGTAACGACAACGTAACGAGTAACAACAACGTAACGAGTAATGACAACGTAACAAGTAACGACAATGTAACGAGTAACGACAACGTAACGACAACGTAACGACAACGTAACGACAACGTAACGACAACGTAACGAGTAACAACAACGTAACGAGTAATGACAACGTAACAAGTAACGACAATGTAACGAGTAACGGCAACGTAACGACAACGTAACGACAACATAACGACAACGTAACGAGTAACAACAACGTAACGAGTAATGACAACGTAACAAGTAACGACAACGTAACGACAACGTAATGACAACGTAACGACAACGTAACGACAACGTAATGAGTAACGACAATGTAACGAGTAACAACAATGTAACGAGTAACGACAACGTAACGACAACGTAATGACAACGTAACGACAACGTAACGACAACGTAATGAGTAACGACAATGTAACGAGTAACAACAATGTAACGAGTAACGACAACGTAACGAGTAATGACAACGTAACGAGTAATGACAACGTAACAAGTAACGACAACGTAACGAGTAACAGCCACGTAACGGCCACGTAACGAGTAACGACAACGTAACGAGTAATGACAACGTAACGACAACGTAACAAGTAACGACAACGTAACGGCAACGTAACGACAACGTAACGAGTAACAACAACATAATGAGTAACAACAAAGTAACGAGTAATGACAACTTAACGAGTAACAACAACGTAACGACAAAGTAACAACTAAATCATATTTTATCGTATCTTACAGTATCGTATGAAATCACATCAGGTCAACATATTGTAACATAATGTAACGTAACCTAAATTTAATGTAACGAGTAACGACAACGTAACGAGTAACGACAACGTAACGAGTAACGACAATGTAACGAGTAACGACAACGTAACCAGTAACGACAATGTAACGAGTAACGACAATGTAACGACAACATAACAAGTAACGACAAAGTAAAGAGTAACGACAACATAACGAGTAACGACAACGTAGCGAGTAACGACAAAATAACGAGTAACGACAACATAATGAGTAACAACAAAGTAACGAGTAATGACAACTTAACGAGTAACAACAACGTAACGACAAAGTAACAACTAAATCATATTTTATCGTATCTTACAGTATCGTATGAAATCACATCAGGTCAACAGATTGTAACATAATGTAACGTAACCTAAATTTAATGATACATCTCAGAACGACAACGTAACGAGTAACGACAGCGTAACGAGTAACGACAACGTAATGACATAACGGCAACGTAACGACATAACGGCCACGTAACGAGTAACGACAACGTAACGAGTAATGACAACGTAACGACAAAGTAACAACGTATCATAACATATCGAATTGAAATGTAATGTAACACTTCGTATCTCAGCAACAGGAGAGATCTGTTTATTAGTCAGTCTGATGTTTCTCTTGAATATTGAAGTCTGAATCTTGGTGAAGCAGCTCCTTGAGAGGAGCACCCTGTTCTGTTTCACTGAGGAAGCGCTGACAGTTCAGCTTCGTCTGCAGGCCAAGCAGGTTCTCTCTTTAAGAGGACACGGTTTCTGTTTCAGGAGGCCGTCACGCTTCAGGACGTCTGTGTTTACCACGACTTCTCAGTTCAGCAGCGAGGAGCTGTGGGACCTGAAGCAGCTGGTTTCAGAGGCCCACTCAGTGCGAACAGGACATGTTTACAGTTCGCCTGACCATGACCTCAAACAAAGCGGTACAAGACGACTCAGACATACTTCAATTTCCCCAGATAAAGCTCATACACAGATCAAACATATGAAACATGGTGGTTGTAAATGGGCCGTACTTGTGTGAGTGAGTGATACTGCTTTTCCTGTTCGGGATCCCAGCTGTCATTAGATGTGAGGCGGGGTTACATCCTGGACTGTTCACCAGCCAATCACAGGGCTGGTGGACATAGAGACAGACAACCAGCCACACTCACATTTGGAGTCACCAGTTAACCTAATGAGCATGTCTTTGGATTGTGGGAGGAAGCCGGAGAGAACCCACACATGCACGGGGAGAACATGCAGACTCCACACAGAGAGGCTCCTGTCAGACGGGGATTCAAACCAGGAACCTCCTCGCTGTGAAGCAACACCTCTAACCACTGTGCAGCCCTGATAATCTCTAGTTCATTGTAATTTTGTTCCTGATTTTATCGCTAGTGTTGTACAAAAACACACAAAAGGGGATGAGAACAGTTTTTAAAGCGAGTGTGTAGGCGTTGTACAAACCTGTAAACGACTGCTTGACTTCCTTTTTGCAGCATTTGGCCTTTAGTCATGTTTACCTGAGGTGGATTCTACACTACATCAGCACGTTCCTGCTGTTTTAACAGTCTATGGTTTTAATGTCCTATGATAATAAAGTGATGTAACATGACAGAGCATGAGATGCCTCTGTTCTGTCTTTGAGTAGATTTGCAGCATGCTCTCCAAAGTTCCCGGTCGTAGGAGCAGATTAAAAGTAAGTTAGGATTCTGACAAGACAGTAAAAGAAAAACATATTGGGGTCATAAAGACTGTGTTGAATTAATAATTAATCTCCGTGCACTGATAGTGTCTCCAAAAAGCTGTGAAAATGTTCGGAATTGTCTCCTTATCACACATTTAGAGTTCACAAATGATCTCAGCCTGCCTGAGGGGAGATAAGGATATTCATAAATTCGGCTGAACGAGTCTTTGAGGGCGAGCAGATATGTTCTTTTACAGCACTGAAGGCTGAATTTTAGGCCGCAAATCATTGCCTCAGAAGTTTAACTTTGTGATTAGGAAAGTTCTTTATCATAATAACACAGCAGCCACACAAAGGGGACATGAGGGAGACTAAATTTGGGACGGATACTTTTCTGTTTGGCACTGATATAACCACATCAGTAACAGACTGTGAAGGGAAATTAGTTCTCTGTGAGAGAATTAGTCGACCATGACACCCGAGACAATGTCAGGGCCTTTAATTACTTACAGTCCCATGCATAAGTATCCTCATCTTTATCGTTTTTTAAAACCTGGAATTAAACCTGACACATTTGGACTTTTTACCATTTACAAGGATAGTTAAAAAATAATCTGACATCTTTTGGATGAGCAAGTTAACCTGAAGGACATTTCTGCACCTTATCTCCTTTTAAGAGGTTGTTACAGCAGAGCTTAAAGGGGACATATTATGAAAAATCCACTTCTTCATGGTTTTGGAGCATTTATTTGGGTAACCTGAGAGTCTACTGACCCACAAAATGTGAAATAAACCCATCCAGTCCTTTGTTTGTGGTCTGCATAAGTCTTAGAAAACAAATCTCTTTACATTTGAAGAGACACACACACACCAAAACGGAGCGTTCTAAGAGAGCTGGTTTCTACAGGGTCACAAACCTCCTCTGGTGCTTGATTCATGTTATATTTTGACCAAAGCACAGCACAGATGTTTCATTTAGAAGACATGGGGACTGTTTGAAAAGGTGGAGGAGGGGGACTATATGTCCCCTTTAAAACTTTTCATACAACCCTAATCCCTAAAAAGTTGTGACGTTGTGTAAATTGTAAATAAAATACAAAGTGATGATTTGCAAAACATTGAAACCAGATATTTGGTAGAAAAAAGCACAAAGATCACTTTGCAGGGTCACTGTTCAAGTCCTGGTGCGGACCAAAATATGGAAGTTGCTCTGGTTGCCAGGTCACTTCCAGAGTACTGCTGAGTGGCTTTTGAGCAAGGCACATAACCCCCAACAGCTTTACAAAACAAGACAAAAGAGACCCTGAACTGTTGAACTGAAATCCTGTATTGAGCAACAATGGGACAACAACACCCGAATGATTCAAACTGACAGAAACTGATCTCTGGGCTTAGAGGAAGAAGTGTTGCAACAGAGCGGTAAACATGATCCTGCCACAACGTTTCAGGAATGAGAGTTCACATTTAATTTGTAAATCATTCACACATTAAATAATGGACTTTTGGGGCCTAGTGGTTAATGCGCCTGCCTCATGTACGGAGGCCATATTCCTCCAAGTTGGCGGCCCCGGGATTGAATCTGACCTGTGGCCCCTTTCCAGCACGTCATTCCTCACTCTCTCTCTCCTCCTGACTCCTGACTGTCCTATCTCTAAATAAAGGCATTTTTTTAAAAAAGCCCTAAAAAATGCTTCTGCGGGGAAACTTTCTCCCCTCCATGTCACAAATCATATCCTTGTTTTATTGGTAGTTATTTAATCTTGAACGCCATGCCTTCACATTCTGTTTGCTCCGATCCTTTCTTGGCAAACTTTTCTGTTTGTTCTGAAAATGTGTAACCATCTGATTGGCTGCAGTCTTTGGGTGCATCCAATTGGTGGGCCCCAAACTTAAAAAAGTCAAAGTGCCTGCACTATTGGTGGTGTCAATATTGACACACGTTATCACGGACAGGTACAGTTTAATCTGCCTATAGGCTACATGATGGTTATACGTGCTGTACGTCTCGCTCAGGTGACCTTTCCCTCTTATTACTAAGCGGTGAGCAAACATGCAAAAAAGAAATGCTTTAAAGTGTGTCCCTCCTCCAGTGTGTTGTGGTGTCTTCCTGTCTTTATGAATAAATAAAATAGATGAAGATGCATTGACTATCACTGCAGAGACCGGCATGATTAATGGTTTGTTTATCGTTTACATCACGTTGCTAAGCGACGCTCGTAAAAGTAGGTCATGAAACGTGCATTTTGGGTCATTCCCATGAGCACTGTGGCATTTCCTCAAAAGCTCAACTTAATGCAGCGTGCAGCCTCGTCACTGTAGTCAATGGATTTAACACAAACATGCTGCACAGCTGTTTAAACTCACAGGAACCACACACACACACACACACTCAAACCTGACGGACGAAGGAAGCAGAGGATAGGAGAGATGTGCAGCTTCTGAGATCCTCGAGGAGCCTTGATGTGAACACTGGGGAGATGGACTCCTTCTGCTGGTTTTATAGACGCAGAGACTTTTCTCAAGACATTTGGGATCCTCTGGACATTTTATTTTAAGTGCATGACGTAATGTTTTACCAGTTTGTCAAACGTATCATTATTTATTTCAAACCTTTCAGCCTCTCTGCAAAAAAACAAACAAACTCAACACTCCTCATGTTTTTGTGTTTCTGTGCAGACTTTTTATGCTAAATACTTTTTTTAAATCTCTTTTTGTGTTTCATTTATTGTTGTCTGTAAGTCTCCGTCCATGTTGTGAGGCGTGGGTTGATTATTTTTTAAGGAGACACAGTTGATCCTAAGATAACTGGGATTGCATCTTTCTTTCTTTTCGTGGTATCAAAAAGTACAGGCCAACCTCACTTAATTGTTTTGTTTTTACATCCTGGTTTGAAGCGCCCCTCCACTCACTGCATCGCTTACTGACACTTACTTTGTTGTCTTTTATATTTGTAAAACACAGGGAACTGTTTTTAAATTACAGCATTATAAATAGTTATTAGACTAGAGGGATGTCGCCACCAAGTGGTGAACAACAAGAAGAAGAAGTCTGTTAACCTGAAGAGGGAAAATCACTTTTACTCTCTGTTGTTGAACATGCTACACACACACATGCTGAAACACACACACACGAGCACAAACAGTTTCCTGTTAACATTCACTGATTGAAAGGTGTCAGAGTGAGGGGGTAGGTACTCCAGAGCTGGTGGGGGGGGGTTTGGTGTCTTGCTCAAGGGCATCTCAACAGGGCTCGGGAAGTGAACTGGCACCTCTCCAGCTACCAGACCAATTTCCAGATTTGGTCCACACCGGGACTTGAACCGAGTTCCTGCCGCCCCCCTTTATTTTAACAAACAGATGGAGGTAAATGATCGGCAGAATTTTTTTTTTAATGGGATGATAAATGGATTCAAGCTTGTTTATTTATTTTCTCGTCTTCTGACTCTTCAAAGTGCTTTTACACCTCAGGTCACATCTACACATTCACACACTGATGGTAGAGGCTGCTGAGTGAAGAGACCATCAGAAGTATATGATCCCATTCACACACAGCAGAGGAAGCAGCGGGAGCAACTTGGGGTTAAGTGTCTCGCTCAAGGACACATCAGACATGTGGCTGCAGGAGCTGGGGATCGAACCCCTGACCTTCCGGTTGAGGGTCGACCGACTCTACCAACTGACCCACAGCCGCCCCTTTAAAAGTCAGATTCAGTGTATTTCGATTTTTAAGACTCAAAAAACAGTGAAAACAATAAAGGACACCGATCAAATGTGGGAAAGTAGGATTTATTCAATGCCATTAATACAAATTTATAAAATGCTAATAATATTTTGTATGAAAGGATCGTGTGAAGGAACCCACACAGCAGGAATCCATTAGAAATACATTCAATCTTGTACAAAACTACGATGCATTTTGACACTCCACTGAGCCGGGGGGGGGGGGGGGGGGGGTCGTTCAGTATTTCTCATTGTTTAAGTGCATCTTTTTCTTTTATAATATAACGTCTTTAAAATACAGACACTGCTTAGAAAAATGTTGTTCAGACCCCATCGGAATAAAGAGAAGGGGAAATTTAGGTCATGATCAAGAAAAACATCAAGAAGGGCACGATGAAAAGAGTGAAGAAGGCCGTTTGTCGGGGGGGGGGGGAGAAGCTGCAGAAGGTCTTAAAGAAGTGCCGAGGAGATGACGAGGGGGTTTGTGCAAATAAAACTAAATAACTAAAGTTGAATTCCCTTTGAGAAATGCTTTCTGCTCGTAGAGCTTTTTATTTCACTTTTTCCTCCCCAGAAATCGTTTACGACTCGCTAAACTACCGTGCATCTTTGATAACCTGCCGGATCTGAGGCCACGCCCAACGATCCATTCCTGAGGTGAAGTGCTGCTGTTTTTTTATAAAACACTTGAAGACGATCTGTTCGCGGGCTTTCTGTACTCGTTTGGTTGTACTTTAAATTTCAGAGCATGAGGATGTTTTTTTTTATTTTTTTTTTTACAGGCACTAGATCTGTAAACTTCTGTTAGCAAACACAAAACGCTCCAACAGACGACGCAATAAACGACGTCCTCAACGCTTCTAAAAAGGTTTTTAAAGGGGGACATAAGAGAAAACTTCAGCGTCAAGAATCTAAACAAAAAGGCAAAATTGTCAGTTTGTGCTCGATGTCAAAATGAGAAAAAAAGAAATGAGGGTGAAAAAGGAAATCATGTCTATTTGTGCTGCAGAAAAAATGGAAGTCAGTCGTGTTTGTGGCCTCTTCGTTTGAAGGCGTTTACAATCAGGCCCTCCGTAAATATTGGAACGAGACGGACCACGGGGCAGAGGACAGGGATTCTGTAAACATGAAGACGTTCTGCTTACAAGACACTTGTTCTCGTGCAGGGTTTTTAAATTTTTTTTTTGTAAGTGGCATCAGACCCGTGGGTGGAAGCAGAGAGGGGGCTTGGATTCATGTTTGTGCGAGGGCCCCCAGGGGGACGCCATGTTTCCTGTTTTGCTATGACTGGTCACTTGGTGATGGTGATGGTGGGACAGGAAGTACTGAGAAACACATCAGTAGCTCTTCAGCTGATCGATGCATCCCTGCAATAGAGTCACGTTGTTCTGTGGAGACGAGGAAGAAAACAGGATTCATCCGTTATAAAGCGCCACAGGACTGAGTCCTAAAACCAGGAAGTGAGTTAGTATTTGAGCGCCATGGGGTCTAACGTCTAAAAGTCAACGGGGATTTTGAATGTGTTTGTGGTTAGACTCCTGAAATAAGGTCTGTGGTTAACACAAGCTGAAGAGATGTTGGTGTTTTGTTAGAGCACATAAACTACGTTAGGTAATACCTCCACTTGTGAAGTTTGAAGTTTTTACTCGTCTTTAAAAAGGCGGTTGCTAACAAGAGGCTAAATGTGACTACAGTGGTTGTCGGGGACATTAAAGGTCATCACGCCGGACACAGAGGGCGGGAACTCTCTCACTAGTCGGAGATGTCTCCTGTAGGTTTAATCTTTAGGTTCAGGTGAATATTATGTTAGTAAACTATTTATTAAGCTACGTGGATTAGTTTATCGGAGATCGTCTGAAGCATAACGCTAGTGACGTCACAATCATCCCACCGTGGTGTAGTTAGCTTGTAGCATAACGTTAGCTTTTTACTTCTGTCGGCCGCATTAACTCTTCAAACATCATAAAAATGGCGTTCATCTGTGAAGATCATCCTGCTGAACAAAACGCCTACGCTTCAGAAACGTGTGTTTAACACAGAGATTATTTTCTGCAATGATCCAAAATCCAATGAAAACATCCCAGAGGAGGATTCTCATTAGACCCCCATGGAGATGTTACTTCAGGGTTGGCCTACAAAAATACATCATATGGTTTGTTCTCTATTCAGAGGAGGTGATGCTGATGATGGTTAAGAGACACATTCTCACACCGCCGGCTGCACCGTTCTGCTCACCTTGGCGTGTTTAATCTCGAGCTCGGCCATCTCGATGAGGTTCTTCCTGAAGGCGATGACACGCCTTCCCTTAAAACTGGTCAGTTCTACGAAGAGAAACATTTTCAAACCATGCACAAAGCATCGCATTTAAATCAGAGAGAAGGACGTGGAGATTTGAGCCAGGAGGAATGCACAGACCTTTCTTCCCGGACTCGGAGAGCTTGTCAAATTTCTGCAGGCAGTGCTGCTGGTGCTCCTCGGCCTGAGGGATGTCTTTACTCTTCAGTCGAGCTTTATCCAAAGCCTTGTTAGAGTTCTCGTAGTCGGCTAACGCCCGGGCTCGCCTGTACAGAAGATCCTGGAGGGTTTCGAGATGGTTAAACATTCAGAATTGTAAGAGTCACAGTTTGATCCAGCAAGTATTTTTACATTCAATTGACAAGCCTGAATAAATGTTGTATTTTAACCAGTAAGAATGTCAAGTTAAATCCTTGATGTATAAATCTCTTCTTATTCTTATTTTTTATATTCTAAGTGCTTATTTATGTATCTATTCTTATATTGTTTTATTTGCTCTGATAACCTGCTGCTGTAACACCACAATTTCCCAGTTTGGGATCAATAAAGTCAGGTAATCGGGTACTTTGGCCTGGTTTACCTTATTTTACCTGTTCAGTTGTGTGGTGCGACAATCTTGAATTTCCCTCGGATCAATAAAGTATCTATCTATTTAGCTATCCTCAAAAGTTATCTGAACTTTGATATGATTTTTTGTATGAAAAAGTCAAAGTTGCAAGCTCACATTGGACGTTTTCACATCTACAGTTTGTTTGCTCTGGTCTGAATCCGCTGTTTAAAGGTACAATATTTATGTCCCTTTAAAGTTTAGTCTTCAGTCTGAATGTCGCAAAAAGTGTAATGGGGGGAGGATGTGATCCCCTCTGTACCGTCTTCTGAGGTAGTAACAGAGGCGTTACAGGGGCGAGACGATCAGCGGAGGGAGAGCAGCGCTGTGTGTGAATGTCTGACTGTGTGTGTGTATGTGGAGCTCCAGCTGTGCTCTGCTTTCTTTTTATGAAAAAAAAACAAAGATGTGCATATTAACATCTTGTACGGAGGCAGAAGATGAACGTGTCTCACCTTGGCGGCCTGGATGTCTCTCATGTAATATCTGAGCAGCTCTGTGAGTTTCAGCTCCTGGTCTGATGCTACTCGTCCCTCCACTTTCTGCAGGGACACAAACAAAGGCATGAAGCACGTATAAAACAGGACAAATATTTACAAAAGGCCGATCAGAGTCCGTCTTACCCTGAGCTTCTCAAACAGGTCGGACAACTTCTCCAGGTGCCTGAGAAAAAGTAAAAAACCAAAGCACTCAAACATCTGCAGGTATTTGATGAAAATGTGAAACAAGAGTCAGCTTGTAATAGAAGTGATGGTGCGGTCCATCCCATAAACTCACTTCTTGTTTGCTGTGCTGTCGTCAGCTGAGAGGCTGTTCAGAGTGGCAGAGACGTGAATGTAATCATCAGCAATATCTGCAAGAACAGAAAGAACATTTAACACATTAGTTCAAGAATATGTGGTTCATTTTGGGCTATAAAAATATTTGAAATAAGCTGATAAATACGTATAAACTTGTGTAGGAACATGACGGTGATAAAGTTTGAAACTCCTGAGCATCACATCGGAGTGTCTTCATGTCTGATCTTTGATTTTCTGTTTTTATTTACTGTCTTTATGTACCATATTGGTTACGTTACTTTAAATGTAGTTCTTTTGTACACTTGTTTTTTAATGTCTGGGGTGGGGGGATATGTGCCGGGGGGATGGGGGGGACTGGTTCGTCTGGGTGGTGTTTGTTTATTGGTTCCTAACTAATGACCGACAAATATAAAAAATATTCACTGAAACAATGTTTGTTTTTTTCTATGAGAAAATCAATAAAAAAAAGTTTGAAACTCTAGGAGCTGGTGTCCTTAAATGTTTTTAAATCAAAAATGAAAGACTTGGGAGCAGATTCCACAGGACGTCTGTCGATGTTTTTTAGCTATGATTGCTTGAACTAATGACTCCATGATTTGACTCATAGGAGCGTGCTTAGTTTACAAGAAAGGCAGAAAACAACACAGAGAACATGACGACTACTTTACTGACTTATTTTGAGTCATGTTGGTCAGATTCAGACAGAACACTCTGTGATTTCTCCATAATGAAGACGGGGATCGATTATACTTCATGTCCATGTTGTGTCCCCGTGCTTGTGATCGTACATGATCTGTACCGTGCAGAAGCACACCTCTTCCAACCGTTCCAGGGCCGAGGAAGTGTTCCCAGCTTGAGCTCGGGTCGGAGCGCTCACACTAGTCAAACAAACCGGACTTTAGGGGGTGAAGCGTACTTGGGCAGGGTGTGGATTGCGACAGTGTGAGTGCGCCCTTAATCTCAAACAGGGACAAACCCAGTTCAATAAATTTAAAAATAAAAACCCAAATTGGATTTTACGGGGAAATGATAAAATCTTAATTCTCTTATCATTTTGTGTCCTGAAGTATGTCATGGTCGTTTTACTTCTCAGCACTTTGAGGAAGTGTAAATGAGTACATTGTTTTTACCACATAGAGCGGGCCGATGATTTCTATGTTTGTTGCCGTGTTGTCATAACAGGTATGGAAATCATTTGACTTTTACTAGAGTCATACTGAAGCCAAATAATTAGTATAATATATTTTCAACTCCAGCAAGAATGCAAATCAATATTTAAAGTATATAAAACAAAATGTGTAATACTTTTGTGTGCGCGGGTCATTTTCTCTGCTTTGGCGGTCGCGTCTTTTATCTTGCTGTAGTAGTCGAGCAGGAAAGTCTTCTCCTGCTCGAAGAAGTCATCGACCTCCTGCAAAGCAAACAGACGGAGGGAGGTGAAAAAAGTGAAAGTGGCCGTGACACTGAACATGTAAACACTGTCATGCACCGACTGCCTGGATGCCACACCTTTATTCCTGAGATAAGGACCTCGTCGGCTGACTTCACCATGTTTTTAAAGAATCCTCCGAACATCTCCTTGGCGTTCTTTCTTCTCACGGTGAGCTGAAGGGACAACGTTTACAGAGGATTAGGATGAATTATACGTTTCTCTATGCTCTGTGTCTGCACAGAGTGTTCATTATTTGTGTCCCTCATCATGCTCCTGCAGCTTATTCTCTCAGACTCTCAGACTTGAACATGAGTAAATGAAGCGTTTAACTCTCAGCTAAATGACAAAGACAGCACAGATAAGCAGAACTGCTGATCACAGCAGGACGCAGGCCCGTGTGTCACATGGCCTCAGTAAACTCCACTTCCTCTCTGTCCAACTGACTGCTCGGGAAAGGAAGTCAGCATTATGAGGAACTTACATCCTGGTCATACTCCAAGAAAATCTGGAAGTTTCTGTCTTTGCTTAGATTGGGGTGAGAGGACACTCTCTGCAGGAAGACTTCATGCACTTGGACAGTTTTCTTGAACACGGCCAGATATTCACTGAAAAGAAAAAGAAAAGACAAACAGGACTCAGATTAAAGATGACACTCCAACAACATGTAGGATTCTGTCTTTGATTTACAAGTACACACTCACGCCTCCAGCTCCTGCTTCATTTTAGTGTACTCCTCTTTCGTCATAGTAGCTTCACCTTCACCCAGTTTATGCATTTTTTCTCTCGGGCTCTCAAAGTCGGGCTTTGGAGGCGCTGGAGGAATCTATGAATGAAGAACACAGGAAAAAATTATTCTTAAGATTTAGGATTCAGCTTAGATGGTTCAGTTTCAAAACAACAGGTCTCTTGATAAACCTGTGAGCATGTTGTTGTGGTCTTTTCTTTTTTTAAAGGAGCACACTGACACTAGAGACAAATAGTGATATTACAACCCATGCATATGTATCTGAAAGGCTGTCACAACTTGAGATACTTCAATTTGCTAATCAAAATTAGTAAAGCTTTTAAAAATACAGATTTTCAGTCTTATATTTGACAAAAAGATGCTGCGCACAGAAGAGACAGAGCAGTGGTTTCTCAAGTCAATGTGTTATCTAATAAAGACGCAAAAATTACATTCATGTCTCCCTAAAACAGAGAGCAGAGGAGATGACACTTTCTAAACTGCACAAAAATGTTGGCAACATTTTGGCACCGAAACGTTGACATTGTATTTATTCCATTTTTATATAGTGTGCAGGAGTTTGCTTGCCGTTTTCAGTCAACAAGATGTTACCCAACATTGGTTGTCTAGAACTTCAATTTTTTTGGCCCTGGTGTCGAAACAGGTATCGATATCGTTTGATTTTTGCCAGTATCATATAAAAAAATTAAAAAATCTGGTATTCTGACAACTCCTTGCGAGACATGTCTTCCAGAAATCGAACTTACAATGAGTCCTGCGTAGTCTTCCGTCTCCACCAGAGTGTCGTGAAGCCAGATGAAGTCTTCGTGCTGCCTGGGAACGGAGAACTCTGGCTTCTGGAAAGAGCTAAGCGTGGTCTGAAAAGAGACGTCATTGTTTTTTAGTATTTATACACAAAGCTGTCAACATATCAGCAAATACTCTTAATACTTGTTTACCTTGGTGTGGACGGTAAACTTGACCTTGTCCCTTTCACACAGCGCGTCAGGAATGTCGATGAGAAGAGAGGCATCGTGGTTTAGATCCACAGACACGGAGCGCATCTAATAAGAGGGGGAAATATGTACACAGCCGCTCTCATGTCTGGACACAAAGTACTTCACTTCTCATGTGAAAAATGCATTTTTAATGCTGCGTTCAAGAAATACTTGCAGCTCTCTCCTCTAGTCATTATTTTAGGATATATCTTGAGGCATTTTATCTACAGTGATGCCTCTCTGATGTGTCCATGGGATGCTGGGAATAAACTCGGATACACACTGTGATTGCATGTTTTTCTTATCCAGCTCATAAAGGTTGCAATTTGAATATTGGTTCAATAACACTGTGTTTATGACTATAGACCATAAGTAAAGTAAACATAATTCATATCATATTTAACTTTATCAACAAACCTACTTCCTCACACACTCCTGCAGACGTGACCACATCACCCCCCGTGCTTCATAACCTCCACTGGCTCCCCATCCGCCGGCATTTCCACTTCAAACGTCTTTTTATCACCTACAAAGACCTCCATCACATGGACCCCTACCTGTCTGAGCTCCTGCACCCCCCTGCAGGACTTGCTACTTATACTATACCTACTATACTACCACCAGTCCTGAGGGGGACAGGGCCTTCTCCAATGCCGCTCCCACCCTCTGGAACCCACTCCCAAAAAACATCAGAGACTCCCCCTCACTCTCCACCTTCAAGAAATCCCCCCAAAAAACTCACCTCTTCTACATCAAGAAGATCATAGCTATTATTGCAGTGCCAGTAAAACACCACTACAAATCCTTGTTGTCTGGACTCCTTGTAGCTTGACAATATATGATGAAGACGTTCTGTGTTAGCAGCTACAATGTAGAGAACGCAAAGAATGTGACAATCCTGACTGGCTACAGCTTCATGGTTAGGAGAAAGTGAAGTTGGATATGCAAACAGAAGCCCAGAGACGGTCTTTATCTTTTTCTAAAGAAAGGCATTCCTGAGGTAAAGTG
Organism: Labrus bergylta; assembly: GCF_963930695.1. Lineage (NCBI taxonomy): Eukaryota > Metazoa > Chordata > Actinopteri > Labriformes > Labridae > Labrus > Labrus bergylta. The sequence goes on from NC_089204.1 coordinate 29,317,325, forward strand.
GCCTTCTGAAATCACAAACTTCTATCCTGCGACTTGAAGTGGGGTTTGTGTTGTTTTAGATCTGAAGAATGTTACTTTTGGATCTACCCCACTGTATTAGGGGTAATGAAACCAGCTTTATAGTTTGCACAGAAAAAGGCAAGATGTTGCCAAGGGAGTTTTCACTGTATGAAATATAAAGGCATTACAGAGTGGCTGAGTGGCCCCTGGTATGTGCCACGATAACGATAACATGGCGAGGAATAGCGCAGCCCTACTATTGTTTCATTACTTTAAACTGAACTGTACTGCAAACCCTAAAAGGACGACTCATTTCATGATCACAGGTTTTATCGTTATATTCATGATGAGAACATTCACAATAAACTCATCACAAAAATCTGAACTTATCGCAAAGAAGCCTTCTCACTGAGCTTGGTACGGAGGCGAGTGAGTATGATGGCCATGCTTTCATACCGTTTTGATGCAGTCAGGTGAAGCTAACTATCAGCTACTCTTGGATTAAATTATTATGCCGATTTAGAGGAGAATACAAATAGTTTGGGGATTTAGATAGAACATGTTGCAACCCCAGGAGTTCTGCAACCCATGAAGAACAGAAGACAGACAGAAACTGTGAGTTATATCTAATTTGCACTTTTGATTTTTGTTTATGGGGCGGCGATGGCTCAGTAGGTAGAATCTCTTGACAGGAAGATTGGGGGTTCGATCCCCAGCTCCTGTGGCCACATGTCCGCAGGCAAGACACTTAACCCCAAGTTGCGGCGTATGAATGTATATGAATGAGATAGGTTATTTCTGATGGTCTCTTTACACGGCAGCCTCTACCATCAGTGTTTGAATCTGCAGCTGTGACCTACAGTGTAAAAGTGCTTTGAGTTGTCAGAAGACTAGGAAAGCAATATAGAAGCTTGAGTCAATTGATTTGGTCTCGGTCTGCTTCCATCCTACCTACAGAGCTACATACTTCAAAAAAGTAATGGAAGTTACCATCTTCGCTCGCAGGATTCACACCTTCTAACCATCCCTAAAGCCCGGACTGAATCAGGAAAAAGGGCGTTCAAGTATGCTGCTCGCTCTTCTTGGAATCGGTTGCAAGATACTTTAAATCTTCTGGAGCTGGTTTCCTTGAATGTTTTTTAAAGGTGGTCTTAAAGATCTGGAGGCAGAAACATCTGACTGTAGATGTTTTAACTAACTCGTATTGTTGCTGATGACTTCTGACAGATTCTGATGAACGGTTCTTTTTGTGATTCCTGTATTTATGTTAATTATTAAGTGTTTTATGTCTGAAACCCTGTAGTTGTGCTGCTGCCTGTCTCGACCAGGAAGCTCTTGTAAAAGAGATTTTTAATCTCAATGAGACTTTTTCCTGCTTAAATAAATAAAAAATAAAAATTTGTCAAAATACAAACTGTTATCCCAATATTGAACAATAAACTCGCACATCTGTTATTTTTGTCATATCGTGCAGCAGGCCTACTTCCAACTGGAATTATTCTGTGATGACCTACTTTCAGATTAAACATCTCAAGTCCTGCAAAACATTTATTGTAATTTGAAGTGTATTAAATGACATTCAGATATGCACTCTTAACATGTGTGACTCTCTCTGCATCAGTGACGTGAGTTTATATTTTTAAACTGGTTTATCTGTGTTTGTTTATCCAGTAATCATCAACATTAGTGCACAATCCTTTAAGCAAACTGATGCATCTCTTCAGCTGTGTAACCTTTACGTCACTGATGCATCTCTTCAGCTGTGTAACCTTTACGTCACTGATGCATCTCTTCAGCTGTGTAACCTTTACGTCACTGATGCATCTCTTCAGCTGTGTAACCTTTACGTCACTGATGCATCTCTTCAGCTGTGTAACCTTTACGTCACTGATGCATCTCTTCAGCTGTGTAACCTTTACGTCACTTTAACGTAAACTATATTTAATGCTTTTGGCGTTGCATGTTTTAACACGTTTAGTAACCATTCTCCATTAATGCACTTAACACTTTTAGTTCAACGTTACCCACTTTATAAAAGTTGAATCGATAAAACTATCGATTAGCTAGCTTAGCAACAGAAAAGCTAACAGACAGAAAACAACACTGAAGTTAGCGGCAATAACTTCACCCGTTAATGTTAGCTAACGTACTTTAACGCCGCCAGAGCTGACTCTAACTTACCTTTTCCTTGTCGCTGTCGTCTACGGGGGATGTCATGGTGGATTTGAAAAGGGTTGAAAAGCAAATATAGGCCAGCAACCCAAATAAAAAAGTATAAACAGACAGGAAGCTCTCCCTCCGCTGGACGGCTAGCTGTCTCTGCCGAGCTGTCAAAACGGTTTGTTTTTTTTCATTCGAGTAAGTCCCGCCCCCAAGGGATTCTTATTGGACAATATCGAATTTACACACGCAGCGATTCGCTTTTAATCTAGTCAATCAAACACTTCTCTCACCGTTGTTTGATAAAATAAAGGATAACGTCTTTTTTTAGCAGACATTTTTAATTTCACATCTGTACTTTAAACGGACAACGACGACAAGTGGCAAAACGGGCGTAAAAAGTGGATATTAAGGGATTTTTAAAAGGAAAAAACTGGAGTTCCGCCGGAGTTATTTGAACGACACACGTGGCATTATGGGTAATGTAGTTGTTATATTTGTAGAACCCACGGAACTCGTTCTTTATTCAGCATTTTCAATTAACAAACAGGCATTTAAATTGTTAAACTTTTATTTATAAATTACTCCAAGCAGCTTATTAAGATGACAGCATAATAATATAACAACCAAACTGACAAGGAAACAATAATACACAATTATATAGTGTTGTTTAATTAAATTCATAGTGTTAAGAATTTTTTTAACCAATTTTCAAGGTCTGGAAAAATATTTTAAATGCATTTTTGAATGCTACGAAATTTGTGGTAGTTTTCAAAAAAATCCTAAATTTAAAGGGTAAATGGACTTGAGCTTGTGTAGCTCTTTTCTAGTCTTCTAACTTCTCAAAGTGCTTTTAGACCCAAAGTCACAACTACACATTCACACAGTGATGGTAGAGGCTGCTGTAAAGTTACCTTCAGCAGTAACTACTCACATTCATACACCACTGACGAAACAGCGGGAGCAACTTGAAGTTAAGTGTCATACCAAGAACACATCGGATGTATATCAGAATCAGAATCAGAAATACTTTTGTTGGAGCCATGGATTGGTATAATTGTCTTTGTGCTATTTATTTAAGGTTAAGGTAGTTTGTTATATATTGGTGTTTTGGGTTATTGATTATTATATCATTTATTAGGATTATATTGAGTAGGGGGATGTCGGGTCACATGGGTATGGGCGGAGATGTGTTGATTTAACTCACCTGTTCACCTTTTTGTTCTCAGTGGAAGAGAGGGGGTGAGCTGGGTTGCCGTATTTTTTGTTGACCGCTATTGTTTCTAGTTCACTGTGATTATGAGTTAATGCACGTTATTATAAGTTAAGTTGATTATCTTTTTTACGTTAATAAAAAAGTCAAACTTATTTTTGCAGATCACAGTATTCTTTTGAAAGCGCGTCGGACAAATGCATCAGGCCCAACCTCAGCCTCTCAGCGGCTTCAGGAACACCGCTACAACTTTATTAATTCCAGAGAGAAATTTGGTTGTTACAGTTGCTCAAACACAATAGAGCAGTAGAAATATAGTTTTATACAATCAAAATATTAATATAAAACAGGAATGCAAGTGCAATATCAAGCAACAAGTACAAGAAGTAGCTGCAGGAGCTGGAAATTGAACCCCAGACCTTCCAGTTAAGAGACAACCAACTCTGCCAACTGAGCCACAGCCATTTGTGACAATACAATTGATCAAAATATTTCACCAAAAATCTCCCTATTTTTTTCTGTATGAACACACCAAACACTGACTGTGTTGTAATGTACAAACAGCTTACATTATTTTAAATTTAAACAGATTTTGTTTAGTACTCTGTATAATGGTATAAAAATAATGGTATATTAATTTTGTACTGAAAATGTGACAATTTTCAGAAAGTTTATTCAATAATAAAATCTGCATCCGGAATTCCAGCTGCATGTCTGTCGGTGGACCACTGGGAACGACAGGAAAGGAGTGGAAAAGTGAGGAATGGGAGTCTAGTACAGTCCATGGGGGACAGAGCAGGGGAGGTGAGAACAACAAAAATGTCAATGGGCCCTTTGGTGTGTTGGTCACATGTTCCACCATGGCTCCTACCAGAACTGGATGTAGATTTTTTAGAATAAGGATGCAGGGGATCTGGTTATTTTCACTGGTAAACATAAAAAAAACAAAAACAAATGGGGAGGCTTCATGCAGATTTACACTGATGGCTCCAAAAATCTGAACAATGGAAAGGCTGCAGTAGGGATGAGTTTGTGTGAGGGATGTCATGAAGTGGAGCACGTCAGTCTAAGGCATATGGGAGGCACAAAGAAGAAGAAGCAGAAGAAGAAGATATACTTTATTAATCCAGCAAGGGGGACATTGTGGGACATTTTACACACCAGACCAATTTCTAGACTTGGTCAGCACCGGGACCGCGACCCTCCGATTCCCAAACTAAGTCCCTACAGACTTAACTACATGCTGCCCCAAGATAGAGAGGCGTGAGGAACAAACTGAGGGGATTAAAGGAGGAAGGGAGTAACATAGAAGGGTTTATTGAACATGGGTGAGAGAGCACAGGAGAAGGTACTATTAGAGTACTTAAGGGACACTTAAACTGATCTATTTTTATTTTATTTTATTTTTTTAATCTATTTTTAATATCAATTTTTTTTGTACGTTCTTAATTTTTCTTTTTTTAATTTAAATTGTACTGTGTTCACTTTTTGTTTGTAATCTTGCTGCTGTAACAATGTAAATTTCACCATTGTGGGATAAATAAAGGATTATCTTATCTTATCTTATCTTAAGGGGTTTTACACAGGGTGGATAAATAGGATTAGAGTGTTATGGGTAGTATAGGAAATTATAAATAGTAAAGGGAGTGTAGTGGAAGGTGAATGAAGTTGATATAGGCATAGTGTCATTTTTATTTTCTAACCAAGGAAATGGTGTTGGACTTTAGGAGGGACAGGCCTGAGCTAAGCACCTTCTCTATGCTTGTGGATGAGGTGCAGGTGGTGGAGTGCTATAAATACTTGGGGGTGCACATGAATAATAAACTGGACTGGAAGCACCACACAGAGGCTGTCTACAAGAAGGGTCAGAGCAGACTCTACTTCTTGAGGAAGCTTAGGTCTTTTAATGTGTGTAGCAAAATGTTATCCAAGTTTTATCAGACTGTTGTGGGAAGTGCCATTTTCTCTGCAGCCGTCTGTTGGTGCAGCAGCGTCGGGGCTTGTGACTCTAAAAAGCTTAACAAGCTGATTAGGAGGGCTGGCTCGGTGCTGGGGACTGCTGTGGACTGCTGTGGAGCCCCTGGAGGTGGTGATGGGGAGAAGGATGATACAGAAACTGTTGAACATTATGGACAATAACATGCATCCCTTACACAATCTCGAGTGTGAACAAAAGAGTGTATATATGTGTTGTGTTGTGTGTATGTATGCTGGCTGCTGGAACACCTAAATGTCCCTGCTGGGATGAATAAATTATATCTTATCTTATCTTATAATCCAGAGTCAGAGCCAACACTCCGCAGCGGAAGGTGGCGGTAATGCACCAACGTGATGGATGACAAAAGAAGACAAAAGAAGAAGAATCTGGATCCGGAAGTTTGTGCAACCGGGAGGCGCGTCGTTTAGAAACTGTTGTTGTGACCGAGTTTCTCTGGAACATGTCCGGGCAAATACTCTCACCATGAAGACGGAAAATATCTTTAATTTACTTTTTTAATTGAAATCAAATGTTTGTAAAAGGATCTGAGAGATAAGAGGTTAATTTCTCTTCAGGTCGCGTTAAAGACACAAACATGTTGATTCTGACACGTGTGTTGTCCTTTGTGGGCTGCAGAGTCCCTCAGCACCCCTCCCTCTCTGTCAGCTATCTGTCCATGTGTCCCTGCCTGAGAGCCCCAAAGAGACGCAGCCCGTACAGCTCAGTGGACAGTGAACGATACTCTTCTCTAGTAAAGTCCGTCATGTCGACCCGGGTCAGCTCCCAGACCCCAGAGACCCTCCAAGCGGAGGACGAGCATGTGTTCGGACCTGTTGTCAAAGCTCAGGCTCCCTCATCGAGACCAGAGAGGAGGGCGCCCAGAACCCTCCACCCCTTCCTGAACTGCGGGGACGTCCTGGAAACAGAAGAGCCGGAGTCAGGACCTCCAACCCGGATCCTGTTAAACAGGGGGCAAGGCAGGTCCTCGGTACCGAGTGTGACCCGCATCCTTCAGCAGACCCAGTCCCCGGAGCAGATCTTCTACCTGGAGAGGTGGAAGAGGAGGATGATCCTGGAGCTGGGAGAGGAAGGCTTCAGAGAGTACAACCAGAGTAAGTTTATCTACTCAAATAAATAAGAACATGTCTGAAGTCTTTTATTTTTAAACTCTCTTATTATATATTTAGCTCCTGTTATTGCTGTTTTTATTGATATTCTCTTTCTAACTTTAAAATGACCTCTTATTTAAAGGTCACATATCCTCCTCCTCCTCTTCAGTCTAAATAAGTCTCAGAGCTCCTCAAAACATGTGTGTGAAGTTTCTTGTTCTAAATCCACTCTGATCCTGTATTTGATCATGTCTATAAACCCCTCTATTTCAGCCCTGCTCAGAACAGGCTGTTTCTGTGTCTGTACCTTTAAATATGTAAATGAGCTGTGTCTGACCACGCCCCCCTCTCTGGAAGGGCTCGGGTGTCTCGGTGCTTTCTCGCTCCATGTTCTATTGTTTACGGTGAGAAGGCAGACTCAGAGGGCAGAACAAACACCTAGCTGTGGGAGTGTCACCCACCTGGGGGAGGGGCTACTGCCCTTTGTGATGTCATGAAGGGAAAATCTCCAAACGGTTTGTTTGAGCACACATTTTCTGAAAAGTGGAGCAGGGAAAAGACGGAGAGGATGGACATTTCTCATCACTGGGGGGTTTGTAGATGGACTATTTCCATCTGTAGTCCTCCGTGAAAGTGACCCAGGACAAATAAAATCTGCTCAACACAGGAAAAGTAAAGAAGTACTCGTAGAAGCCCGACAAACTAAAAAGTGACTTTTGTGCTCTCTCAGATTTATTCAGACAAGGGAAATATTTCCACTCAGTGTTGGAGGAACTTCTAGAATCAGGAGAAACGTGGAAGAACAAAGATCCTTCAGAGACTCACAAGTATCCCCCGGAGGTTCAGGGATACATGGAGAGCATCTCTCACATACTGGAGGACGTCAGCGCGGTGAGAGCCATCGAGAGCACCGTGAAGCACGACTCGCTGAACTACCTGGGAGTCGCTGACTGTGTTGCACGATTCAGGTAAATATACAGATTTTTATAGACATAAATCAGCCTTTTTTTTTTTTTTTTTCAAAAACCAGACATGACATTTCTCTCCTTGGGTTTTCGCTGTCTGCAGGGGTGTGCTCTGCGTCATCGACTGGAAGACTTCAGAGAAGCCTAAACCGTTCCTTAGCAACACATATGACAACCCTGTACAGGTGGCGGCCTACGCAGGAGCTCTGAACAACGACGGCAACTACAAATACCAGGTGACCTGACGAGATGAACTATTATTGCTTTCTTGATTGAATTGAATTGTATTTCCCCTCGCTGGATTTATAAAGGATAAATTATTTATTTATTTATTTTTCTATTTATTTATTAATTATTATTTATTTATTTATTATTATATCTATTTATTTCTCTTCTGAACAATGTTTTTATCTGGGTCTTTCATTTAAAAAATACATTACTTGTTCATAAAATAGCAATTAAAGTTCAACATCAAATGAATAGAAAGGTGAGTGAAGGAATAACTTAATTACAGGTGAGAATATTTATTTAAACTTGAAATATGTGTTGTTTTTTTTGTTTCATAATTCTATATCTGTTGCATGAAAACGACCTCACACCTTCCCCGCTGGTCTCTCCTCTTTTGCAGGTTGAAAACGGACTCATCGTTGTCGCCTACAAAGACGGATCCCCGGGCCACGCTCATCAGCTGAACGCCGAGCTCATGTTGGAGAACTGGAACTCTTGGCTGCTTCGTCTTGAGAAGTTCACGGAGCAGAGGTAACGCAGCCAGAACCTGACAGCACTGTTTACTCTCAGGATCATTTTTAATAACCTTTAGACTTCATTTTCAATAAATCCTACTTTTCAAAATGGTTGTACTGTAGGAGACAAAAGCAGGTCTACCCAGGGCTTTAAAAGGCGGCAGAGATGGTGACGCTTTAATTTGCACTCTTGATGCTGTTTTTAAGTCTTTGCGTTCTCAGTCTCCCAAAACTTTGTTGTTGTGTCAAAGAGCAGACAGAACGCTACACAAAGGTTACCGTTTTTTCGTCTGGAGTCCTTTTCCTGTAATCTAAAAGAATCCAAATTGTTTTCTACACATTCATACAATTGTTAACATTTTTTCTTTTTATTTCAGGTTGGGTGATGCATCGAGCACTTTCCCAGAGAAGCGGCAGGAAGTTTGATCTGCCATGAAGCTGAACTGAAACTAAACTCTTTAAAATGCACTGAACATTTGACTAGAACACATCTCTGTATTGTCACACTCCTCTTTAAAAGGGATTTAAAACTCACTGAACTCAAACCACCCCCCTCTTTATGAGGGCACCTCAGTAAAGCCCAGCTTTGTAAAGAGCCTGTGGGAGAGCGTGTTCTCCTCCTCGATGAAGCAGTACACCGGGTACCCCTCAGCGTGGAGCCTCCTCGCCATGCTGCAGATCAGGACTTTGGCATAACCTGGCATAACATAGCAGCAGGAAGGGAAGTTTGTTACCATGTTCCGAATCATAACGAGAGCCTCGTCGCTATTTGAAAACTTCCACGTCTGATTCACCAAGCTGACGTGCGACTCGTCCAGAGAGCTGAGTGACATCCCCGAGCTGAAGAAGAAGAACAGAGCAGATTAAAGCTGAGCTCACACTACAGGAGTTTAAAAACCGGAGCCGCCTTAAATTTGTGGTCGCTTAGTTAAAATACTAACAAACTGTGCAGATGTTCTTATTAAATGATTAAATCTGAATAATGATTTTTTTTTTAAAGGAGTCACTGCATGAGTAGACTCTACCTGTCAACATCAGGAAGGTTGGAAACATCCTCCAGAGTCATCATGAGACACAGCGACACCTGGTGGCTGGACACGCCTTTTTCTGATGCGACTGCTTTGAACATCTTGGTGTGACGATGATCGAATCCTTGGACAGAATCATGATTTGTTATAATTATTGGAAAAGCTTTTAAAAACGGGTTTTAATTTTTTTTTTATGTATTGGAGCTAAATTAAAGATCACAGCGATTCAGTCTCCTCGTCCTCTTTTATCTTCTTTGCTTTCTTTGTTGTGAACTCTAGGACGGCCTGTTAACCGTCCATAATGAAACCTGACGATGAGTCTTTCAGATCATGTCCTCATCACAAAAAGAGGACTTCACCGCGTTACATTAACTCCCGGGTTACGGTGTAGATATTTTTGAATAACTCTCCATGAGCACCTTTTAACCATGTTCAGTAACTTAATTATGGTCACAATTTCACCGGGACACACTGAAAGGACAAAGGTTTGTCTAACTGGAAGTAGCCTAGCAACGGGTGTGTATTTATATGAAGGAAGACAGAAGGTGTTTTTACCAAGACCGAGGTACCTGCTCCAGTCAATGACGGAGGAATTCCTCACGGTTTCTTCAAGACTCGTTTCATCCTTTGCAAAGAGATCACAATTTCGTTGACGAGATCGCCCTTCTGTAAGACAAAAAACAGACGCATACCGTATGTCCAGGAACACAAAAAGCACCGTCTGTTCGCATATAGAGTGCTATTTATGCATGTATTTAATAAAAATATTTAGTTACCTCTTCACATTGAGGTCTGCAGATTAGGACGTTAAAGTCAGGCCGTCTGTCCACAAACACGACCAAAGGATCTGAACGGACGCCATAAACCTGCAACATAGAAACAAATAGTCACATTTTAATTCAAAGAACAGTTTAATCTTCTATGGTATGATTAACAGTATCTTTATTTAACATATTTAAAGTGACTATATATGAAGCTAGAAAGCAAATAAAAATACACCTGCAGACGGAGCACTGAGGGAATGCTACTTTCCACTATCATGCTAGTTTTTGAAAATTACCAACCCTGCCTTTAAGGTTGGCTAAAGATCTTTAAGACTTTGAAATGTTAAGAAAATGTTATTTGTCATGCTTTTTTTTTGTATTTTAGACAATGTCAAGGAACTTCCGATTTAACAAATGATGTGGAGGTAACTTGACTAAGAAAAACGAACGCGTTACGATTATTGAGAAAAGGTAAACAGCCAAAAGTAACTTTAAAACGTGAAGTTTTAAGATAAAATAAACTATATAAATCATCAATTCAAGAGTTCAGGCTGATGATAAACCATCAACCGCAGCTGCCGAATTCTAAACTGCAGCAATGTCTTAAAATGTGCAAATTTGGAATGACAGTAGGAAACCTCCTCAAAGGGTCCCCATGTGACAGCAAGAACTCTCCTTTGAAATCCGGACTTTGCCAAAATGTCAGAAAAATTAAGAGAAAAATGTCTTTCTGGAGTAAAAAAGAAAGCAAGACATTGGATCATTTTTTAAGTTTTTGACTCGAGCAAAAGAGAAGCATGAAGTTCCCCCTCCAGATGCAGAGAATGGTAACCATTATTTATAAATAAAGGGGATGAATGCTAGTTGGAGGGCCCCCTGCAAATGTAGCCGAGGGCCCCAACAGACCCTCATTTGTAATCAAACACAAGTCTATATGTTATGTTTTTTTTTTTCATCATCTTTTTATTTGGGATGGGTAAACAACGATCAACAAACTGTACACAGAATGTCAGTATATCCCTTCCCTCCACCAACATGAACACATACATACATGCATGTCTGCATACATAGGCCTCCATGCATACACAGAAAAACAAAAAAACAAGAAAAACAATCCTAACAGTAATACTAATAATACTCTTCATAATAATAGTAAAAATAATAAGACGAGACAAAAAAAAGGGGGAATTAAGTCAAAAATAATAATAATTAGATATCATAACATCATAGCATCATTGCATTATCATTGTTAACAACCTTTAGAAAATTCCTCCAAGCAACAGATCAATGGAAGCCAAAAGTCCTGAAAAATATGGCCATGGTTACATTTAGTTAGTTACAAGTTAGTTTCTCTAACGGTAAACATTGTGACACTTGATCCAAAAACAACTTAAAGGTTGGCGGAGATTCATTTTTCCAAAAAAGCAATATACATTTCTTGGCAAAATATGTTATAATTATTAATATTCTGCATTTTTTCCTATCTAACTGAAAATCTGGGGAGTCATTTAATAAATACAGACAAGGGTTTAAATCAAATTCCAAATTAGTAAAGGAATGAATAGAATTCCAGAAGTCCTTCAGCACATCACATTGCCAAAACATGTGCAAAAATGTTCCATCTTCATTTTTACATCGTGGACACTTTGGTGAGTTATCTTCTGAGATTTTAAGCATCTTTATTGGGGTGAAATAGAATTTATGAATGAACTTTAAATTAGCTTCCTTGATTTTGTTACTTGTATATGGGAAATGTATTCTTTCACAAATGTTTGACCAAATATTTTCATTTAAAAACAACCCTAGGTCCTTTTCCCAGATATTTAATAAAGTTAGAAAACATGAATGACCCGTTGTAGATAGGATACCATATACTTAGCTAATTTGACCTTTAATTGTTATTGAGGAAATTAATGTATCTGATTTCTTATTTCTGATAATCCAAAGCGTAACTTTTTTTCTTTGATTAGTGATCCAACAACATTCTGAATCTGTAGATATTTTTAAAAAATCTGTGTTCGGGACGCCATATTCAGTTTTTAAGTAATGAATTATTTTGGTTGTAAGTTTTTATGAAACAAATCTCTAAATTGTTTTATGCCGAAACTTGTCCATTTACTTATATTAATTGATGTTAAATGTTTTTTCAAATCAGGATTTTGATGGGAGAATACATAGAAGTACAGCTGTCATGATTTGGTTATGTATTTGAGTTTCCCTGTTTTATCCCAGTGTTGCTTGTTTCCCTTGTGTGTTAATGTTTCCTAGTGTTGATGGTTTCCTAGATTTGTCTTCAGTGTTTTCTGTTCTATTTTGTCATTTATTATCCTTGTGTATCTCTGTGTTCTAGTGTGTTTTGTTACACTCTTGAGTTCTGTGTGTCTTTAGTGTTTTATGATTTATTTTGTATTGTCTTCAGTGTTTCTGGTCTTGTGTTTCTCCCTGCCTTGATTGACCTGATTGTCTTCACCTGTGTCGTTAGTCTCACCTGTGTTTGATTACCCCATGTCTATTTAGTCTCTGTGTTTCTTCATTCTGTGTCAGTTCATTGTCATTTGTTGTTTGTTGAATGTTAGTTGTCAGTCTACTAGTGTCTCCTTGTTTTTTTGTTTTGGGATTTTGATAGTAAGTTTTTATTTTGCCTTTTTTGATTATTAAATACTTTTAGTTTATTCTGCACTTGGGTCCACCTCTCCTTGTTTTCCGACAACCTTGACAGAATGAACTGACCAGCAATGGACCCAGCAGATTGTTTTAATTGTTTCAATAAGCCTTCTCCCTGGGAGGTGACTCGTCTTGTCTTTTGCTCTGGCACTCGAGGTAGGAGGAGATGCAGTCAGGGTCGATGTCAGGACTCAACTCAGGCCTCAGCTTCTCTGTGTTCCTGTTCCTGTTCCAGCAGAGCACTGTCTGCCACCAGTTCCGGCAGAGTGCCGCCTGCGGGAGGCCCTGCCCACTCCTATGACTTCTGTGTCTCTGTGAGAGGTTCTGCCCACTCCTGTTTCCTGGTTGGAGGTCCTGCCCACTCTCGTGTCTCCTTGGGAGGCCATGCCAACTTCTGTTTCCTGGTTGGAGGTCCTGCCCACTCTTGTGTCTCCTTGGGAGGTCATGCCAACTTCTGTTTCCTTCTGTGGCTTTTTTCAAAACCGCGTACTATAATACTAGTACGTACTGATTTGGCCAATATGCAGCATGCAAACAAATGCGAGATCCGCAGTATGTCAAAAATACCCGGCTGTCTGATATACTGATAAGGGAAAAATGTACAGTATGGCTTCTCCCAGTTCAGCATCAAAGGTGATAAGGAGTAGAAGTTGCGCTGTAATTTTTACACAAACATCTGATTCTTTCACACGTCTTCGATCGTAAACGTCGCGAGACATTTTTGTCTCTGTTTCGTCTCGGTCACGTGACCTCCAGTTGCCTTCAGGATCAAAGACAAAGACGGCTACATCTCCAACGGGGAGCTCTTCCAAGTCCTCAAGATGATGGGGGACGTGTGACAACCAACCTCTCGCTGCGTTTACTGAAGTTCTGCTTGAAGACGTCGTCCAGCTTAACACTCTGTTTGTTTTCAACAGAAGTATTTTCTCTGTGAAAAATCCCCCCTCTCCCTCCATCCTCACCCAACTTTTATTGACATGCAGTTGACTTACAGGTGAAATCTGTGTCTTTCTTTTAGAGATGTAACCGTATTATTGAATGCATTTATCTTACTGGAGTGTTGCATTATTTACACTTGAAGATCAGCTTCTATTCTTTGGTTAGGATTAGACGGTGCACAGCATGTTTTTCTAAACGACAGATGTACAAACACGCAGGAAGTGAAGATCATTTTCCCCGTCGTCAGCACTTCTGTGTCATTAAGCTCCGAGTCTGATTTGTATTGAACACTTGGCCGTTGATGTAAACATTTAGAGGTCACAAAGCGCTTGATGACACATTAGAAACTGAAACGGTTCGTTCAGACCAAAGTGAAGGCGGGTTTTAAAGACGCCGAGTCACTGCAGAGAAGCCCGTTGAAGTACACGCCACCTGCTTTCCTTTTTATTAACGGTAGATTAACTTCTTCATCTCCTCATCGCTACTGCGCTCGTTATATTTGAGTCCAACTGTAAAATATATATATATATGCGTGTGTGTGTGTGTGTGTGTATATATATATATATATATATATATATATATATGTGTATATGTGTGTGTGAGAACCCAAATTGACTCCAGGAGTCTAAAACCCCCAAAAAGATGATTCAAGGACCTGGTACTGATCCTAGCTAACAGGTCATCAGACTGAGACCTGGTCCTGATCCTAGCTAACGGGTCTTCAGACTGAGACCTGGTCCTGATCCTGGCTAACGGGTCATCAGACTGAGACCTGGTCCTGATCCTAGCTAACGGGTCATCAGACTGAGACCTGGTCCTGATCCTGGCTAACGGGTCATCAGACTGGGACCTGGTACTGATCCTAGCTAACGGGTCATCAGACTGGGACCTGGTACTGATCCTGGCTAACGGGTCATCAGACTGAGACCTGGTCCTGATCCTGGCTAACGGGTCATCAGACTGAGACCTGGTCCTGATCCTAGCTAACGGGTCATCAGACTGAGACCTGGTCCTGATCCTAGCTAACGGGTCTTCAGACTGAGACCTGGTCCTGATCCTAGCTAACGGGTCTTCAGACTGAGACCTGGTCCTGATCCTGGCTAACGGGTCATCAGACTGAGACCTGGTCCTGATCCTAGCTAACGGGTCTTCAGACTGAGACCTGGTCCTGATCCTGGCTAACGGGTCATCAGACTGAGACCTGGTCCTGATCCTAGCTAACGGGTCATCAGACTGAGACCTGGTCCTGATCCTGGCTAACGGGTCATCAGACTGGGACCTGGTCCTGATCCTGGCTAACGGGTCATCAGACTGGGACCTGGTACTGATCCTAGCTAACGGGTCATCAGACTGGGACCTGGTACTGATCCTGGCTAACGGGTCATCAGACTGAGACCTGGTACTGATCCTGGCTAACGGGTCATCAGACTGGGACCTGGTACTGATCCTGGCTAAGGGGTCATCAGACTGAGACCTGGTCCTGATCCTAGCTAACGGGTCATCAGACTGAGACCTGGTCCTGATCCTAGCTAACGGGTCATCAGACTGGGACCTGGTCCTGATCCTAGCTAACGGGTCTTCAGACTGGGACCTGGTGTGCCTCGAGTAGGGGCTCCAAGAGGGAGACGAGCTCCGGTGCTTTCTTGCACGAGGAAGAATGTGCAACTTTTTGATCCAGCAGATGTCGCCCTTGAGCACCAGCATGAAACCAAACCAACTTGCGCTGCATCGTTGTTAGCATGCTAAGTAGCTCGTAGCTTCACACCGCATGTAAATTTACAAGAAATGACTGTGATCTAAAAAAGCTTAAGTGATATTCAAATAATCAGTGAGTACAGTATGTTATTCTTCTTTTCTCTTGTCCCTCAATTAAACAACTTTTATACACGAGGGGAGGAGTCAGCCGGCCGTCCCGTCCATGTCAACACGCTGTAGATACGGCTCTGACATCATCACAGACAGTGGGACTCGGGTGTCACACCCATTGTAGACAGTCATGACTCACAGAGTTATTTTCAGAGGAGATACTTGATTTCTGCTACATTTATGTGTAAAATGTTGAATATTCAGCCTTTAAACACGTATAACGTCACCATACCTTAACTAAAAATGAGTATTCTGAGTTTCAACATTGCAAGAGTAATCTAACAATTAGGAGAATACTTCATACAATCTATAAGACAAGAAAACAATGTAATAAGCAGTAACAAACTTATGAAGTCATAAAACAGAACTATGAAATATAGAAATTATAATTCCTAACTAACACATCCTAATCTATAGTTATAACAGATCATCTGAGCATCACAGCAACACTAGATGGCAGTAGCGCTCCACCTTACAAATATTCTCTGAAAATTCATTTAGACAGCTCTTACTTAATTTGAGTATTTTAGGTCGTATTAACACCAGAATCAGTTTATTCAGTCACATTTGATCTCATAAGTATATATACATATATATAAAGCAGAAAATAAATGGTCTCCTCTCCTCCTCTCCTCTCTTCTCCTCTCCTCTCCGTTTCCGTTTCCGGTTTCCGGTTTCCGGTGAGTGTGAGTGTGAGTGTGAGTGACGGTGGTGGTGTTGCGAGTGGCGCGGAGATTGAATTGTTTGCTATCCTTTCTACTGTTTTCAAAGTGCACGATCAGGTCAGATTGTTTTCATATTTGTATTGAGTGTTGTTGGCTGTGTAAGACAGATCGTTGGAGGGGTTGGAGGGAGGAATGGCGTCTGCTGAGACGCCACCTCCGACTCTCCGACAGGGAGTTCGGATAGTCCCTCCGAACGGTACTGTCACCGTGGAGGAGGTTCTGTTAGCTGCAGGTGAACAGGTAGGCCATGATAAACTTTTGTATGCATCCCGAATGAACAAGGCTGTGGTTGTTTTTCTGAAGAGTGAGCCTCTTGTGTATCAGCTGATTGAGAGTGGTGTGTTCATTAGGGATTTGTTTGTGCAGGTTTCCCCGTTGTCGGTTCCCTCTACGCGGATCACCGTATCCGGTGTTCCGCCGTTTATTTCTAACAACTTGTTAGAGAACGAACTCCGCAGGTTTGGGAAGTTTGCGAGTGGTTTCAAAACTGTGAGTCTAGGGTGTAAAGATCCCAAACTGAAACATGTCCAATCTTTGCGGCGTCAGGTGTTCATGTTTTTGGATTCGCCCACACAGACTCTGGAGGTTTCCTTTAGAGTGAAACACGGTGACGCTTCTTATATGGTGTATGCGAGCTCGGGACAACTGAAGTGTTTTGAGTGTGGTGATGTGGGACACAAACGTTTTGCGTGTCCGCACAGACAGCAGGAGGCGGCTAGTGCTGCCGCTGACGCGGGCAGCTCTGTTAGTATGGCGCATGTGGCGGGGGCCGCGTCCGCGTCCGTGCCCGGGGCGGAGGCCGCATCCGCGCCTGCGCCTTGTGCTGAGGCCGTGGCTGAGGTAGAAGTGGCTTCGACCAGCTCTCAGGCTACAGAAAAATCACAGACTGTAGATAATGATAAAACTGAAGATTCCACAAGTTCTGCAGTTGTAGATGTTTCATTGAAGGAAGGTAAGACAGTGTGTTGTAGCCAGGCATCATGTGAAGGAGAGGACATGGATGAAGATTATGAGTCAGACAATGCATCCATTGCTGATTTGCCAAATAGTGGCTCTGGTCTTTATTCTTTAGAGTCAATCAATCAATTTATGGATGAAACGTACAACAAATCAGTAAAAATAAGTGACTACTTTAGTGATACTGAAAAGTTCATAAAGTCAGTCAGCATACTGAAAAGACAGGTTGGGTTTGACCTCCTGGACGCGAAAAAACGTTTCCGTCTTAAAAAGCACATCACCGCACTGAGGAAAGCTGGACGTAAGAGTGTGAAGAAGACAAAGAAATGATCATGCATCACAAGGTGTTTTTCTTCTTCTACTGTTCCCTGTTTGTGTCTACTTGTCTGTTCTTTCTCTCTGATCTTTCTATGAGGAGTCTTAAGATAGGATCTCTTAACATTAATGGTGGGAGAGACAGACAGAAAAGGGGCCTTATCTCTGAGATCTCAACTCAGAAAAACATTGATATCTTGTTTTTACAAGAGACTCATACCACACCATCAGATGAGACAGATTGGGGTTTATGGTGGGAGGGCTCTAACTACCTTAGCCATGGCACCAACTTTAGTGCAGGAGTAGCCATTTTGTTTAGAGCATCTGCAAATGTAAAGATCGTCTCTTGTGCTGAAATTGTAAAGGGAAGGCTTTTAATTGTAAGAGCAGAAATAGAGGACACTGTTTTCTGCTTCACTAATATTTATGCTCCAAATAATGGAGCTGAAAGGGTAGCTTTCTATACCCGCCTCCAAAAGGAGTTACTGATCTATAATCAGGATCAGATCATTCTTGGTGGTGATTTTAACTGCACACTTGATTTCACCGTGGATAGAATAGGAGAGGAGCCACATCCACATTCATCCCAGACTTTAAACACTGTCATCTCTCACCTGGATTTGTTGGACACATTTAGAGTAAAACATCCACAATCCAGACAGTATACATGGGTCAGGGTTAACAGTAACAGGGTGTGTGCAGCTAGACTGGACAGGGTTTACATCTCCAGAACTCTCAACCCCAGATTAATTCATTGTAATATTCTGCCTGTCGGCTTCACTGATCACCATTTTGTTAGTGTGGAGCTGATTATTTCACCAGGTGAAAGGGCTAAGTCCTTCTGGCATTTTAATAACAAGCTTCTACTGGACAATGTTTTCTGTAAAAACTTTGGGTGTTTTTGGGATCAGTGGCAATTAAGAAAAGTTGAGTTTGATTCTTTGAAGCTTTGGTGGGAGGTTGGTAAAGCTCAGATTCGTGTTTTTTGTCAGCAGTACACGTCACACTCTTCTGCTAGATTAAAAACAGTCATTAAAAATCTTGAGGACAACATTAAGAACCTTGAGGAGGGGTTAAATGGGAGTGTGGATCCCACCGCTGGTACCCTGCTGAAGGAGAAACGTATGGAGTTGAGCTCTTTCCTGCAGGAGAGGGTGAAGGGAGCTCTTGTGCGGAGTCGTTTCCTTCAACTCAAAGACATGGATGCCCCAACGTCTTTCTTTTTCAATCTTGAGAGATCTGTGGCTCAAAAAAAGCTGCTGACTTGTCTGAAACTGCCAGGAGGTCGAATAACAGCTGATCCAAAGGAAATGAGCAGTCATGCCATGCGGTTCTATGAGGATCTGTTTGGAGCAGAGAGTTGCAGCCAGGAGTGTCGCAGGGAGCTCCTGGAGGGTCTCCCTCAGCTCAGTGTGGAGGAGAGGTCTTTTCTGGAAGGGGAGCTGTCTCTGGAGGAGCTCACTGCTGCTGTCACTCAGTTGGCAACAGGAAGAGCACCTGGAATAGATGGGTTGTCCACAGACTTTTTTAAGAGGTTCTGGAATATCCTTGGGTCTGACCTGCATAGTGTTTTAATGGAGTGTTGCAGGACCGGGTCTCTTCCTGGTTCTTGTAAGAAAGCAGTTCTTTCCTTGCTCCCCAAGAAAGGTGACCTGGCATTGTTAAAAAACTGGAGGCCGGTTGCTTTGCTTTGTGCGGACTACAAGATCCTCTCCAGAGCTTTATCGAACAGACTAAAGGACGTTCTGGGAAGTGTGGTCCATAAAGACCAGAGTTACTGTGTTCCAGACCGGACAATCATGGATAATGTTTTTCTTATCAGAGATGTCATTGATGTGTGTAAAATCTATAATCTAAATGTTGGCATTGTGTCTCTGGATCAAGAGAAGGCGTTTGACAGGGTGGATCACTCGTATTTGTTTTCTGCACTGAGGTCTTTTGGTTTTGGGGATGGTTTTGTGTCATTAGTTGGGTTGTTGTATCAGGATGCACAGTGTTTGGTGAAGATGGGGGCGGGGTTGAGTCGGCCAATCCCTGTACGGCGAGGGATCAGACAAGGTTGTCCCATCTCCGGCCAGCTGTACAGCTTGGCTATTGAGCCCTTGCTGTGCAGGTTGAGGGGCCGGCTCAGCGGGCTTTCTTTGCCCGCGGCCTGTAGCATTGAATGTCCCCCTACAATTTCTGCCTATGCTGATGATGTAAACATCTTCATCTCCAATCAGGGGGACGTTCGGTGTCTGCGGGACACCCTGTCCCTGTATGAAAGGGCAACAGCTGCACGGGTGAACTGGGAAAAAAGTGGTGCCTTATTGGTGGGAGAGTGGAGGGACCAGGCAGTGCCCAGTCTGCCTGGTGGACTTGAGTGGGGGAGGGAGGGGTTGAAGGTGTTGGGGGTTTATTTGGGTACCGAGGGCTTTAAAAGTAAAAACTGGGAGGGAGTTAGGGAGAAAGTGTGCGCTCGGTTGTCTAAATGGAAATGGTTGCTACCCCAGTTGTCGTTTAGGGGAAGAGTTCTGGTGGTCAATAACTTGGTTGCCTCGACTCTCTGGCACAGACTTGTGGCTTTGACACCTCCAAGAGGGCTGGTGGAGGACATTCAAAGGGCCATCCTGGACTTCTTCTGGTCAGGCAAACACTGGGTCCAGGCGGCAGTCCTCTACCTGCCGGTGGCTGAAGGGGGACATGGACTTATAGACATTCAGTCAAAAATTGCCTCATTCAGACTCCAGACTGCACAGAGACTCCTTTTCACTTGTGGTCCCAGCTGGATGGACATCGCTCGACTGCTGCTGAGGAGAGCTGGACGGCTGGGGTACACTAAGCAGCTCTTTCTGTTAAAGCTTGAGGAGGTGGATCTCACTGGATTAACATCCTTTTATATGTCTGTAATGCAGGCATGGAAAATGTACACATTCAAAAGGGAAAAAACTGAGAGTCCGGGAATGTGGATCTTTGAGGAACCGTTATTTTTTAATGATTTCATAAGGACTCCAACTTGGCAGTCAGCCAGTCTCCGGGCCAGTTTCAGAGAGGCAGGCTGCACAAAACTGGGTCACCTGGTAAGACTGACCCTGGACGCCCTCAAAGAAAGGACCAATATCACCTCCAGCCGGGTGGTTGAAAGAGTGGTGGAGGAAGTCTTTGCTGCACTTCCAGTAAAACTTGTGACATTTCTAAACATTGAGAATCTGTGTGAGCAGTGGAGTGAAGAGGGCGAATACAGCTTCCCATCTTTGTCTGTTACCCCAGATGTCGGGGGGTGGCAGGAAAGAGGAGGTGGACTGCTGTCCTTTAGTACTCCTGTTCTGGGAAAGTTCCAGGATGCAGGGAAAAAGGCACTCTATCAGTCCTGTGTTAAGGTCCTACATCTTCGTGGTCTGTCGGGAGTGAAAGAGTCGAGGTGGATCGGTTTTTTTGGCCCGGAGGTTTCCCCGAAAGGCAGCTGGCGGTCCCTGTACAAGCTGCCTGTTGAGAAGAGAACAGCAGATCTCCAGTGGAGAGTTGTGCATGGGGTTATAGCCACGAACAGATACAGAGCGCACATTGATCCAGGGGTGGGAGAGGAGTGTTTGTTTTGTTCACTAACTGAAACTTTGTCTCATCTGTTTGTTGAGTGTCCCAGGCTCTCACTCTTGTTTGTCCTTATGAAAAGCTTGTTTGAAGCTCTCGGGGAGGATTTCTCTTATGCAGTGTTTGTTTTTGGGCCAAAGTATTCTGCAAAGAAAAAGACTGTACATACACTGATGAACTTTTTATCTGGCTCGGCTAAGTTGGCCATTTGGCTTACACGCAAGAACCGAGCTCAGGGTACTGGCTGTGTGGAACCGGTGCTGGTTCTGGAGGGACTTTTGAAGGCCAGACTAAAGGTAGAATTTGCCTATTATCAAATGATGGACAATGTGCAAGACTTTAATAGTGTATGGGCTGTGGAAGAAGCTTTGTGCTCTGTGGGTGGGGATGGAGAGCTGATTATTCATTTTTGATGCAGTAAATGTTGTTTTTGTTGATGTTGTGATTTTTGTTGCACTTGTTTTGTTTTATTTTTTTATTTATTTATTTATTTCCTTCTCTTGATCTGAGTGATGATGTGACAGTGTTATAATTTTCTCCTGCTAGTGGTAAAATAAAAGGTATTTTGAAAACCAAACCAAACCTCTCCCCTCCCCTCCTCTCCTCTCGTCTCCCCTCGTCTCCCCTCGTCTCGTCTCCTCTCCTCCTCTCCTCTCCCCTTCCCTCCCCTCCTCTCCTCTCCTCTCCTCTCCTCTCCCCTCGTCTCCCCTCGTCTCCTCTCCTCTCGTCTCCTCTCCTCTCCCCTCGTCTCCCCTTGTCTCCTCTCCTCTCCTCTCCCCTTGTCTCCCCTCGTCTCCCCTCGTCTCATCTCCTCTCCTCTCCTCTCCTCTCCCCTCGTCTCCCCTCCTCTCCTCTCTCCTTCTCTCCTCTCCCCTCGTCTCCCCTCCCCTCCTCTCCTCTCCTCTCCTCTGGTCTCCCCTCGTCTTCTCTCGTCTCCCCTCGTCTCCTCTCCTCTCCCCTCCTCTCCTCTCGTCTCCCCTCGTCTCCCCTCCTCTCCTCTCGTCTAGAATGTGATGAGAACTTGTAGAATGTGATGTGAGAGCTTGTAGAATGTGATGAGAGCTTGTAGAATGTGATGTGAGAGCTTGTAGAATGTGATGAGAACTTGTAGAATGAGATGTGAGAGCTTGTAGAATGTGATGAGAGCTTGTAGAATGAGATGTGAGAGTTTGTAGAATGTGATGAGAACTTGTAGAATGTGATGTGAGAGCTTGTAGAATGTGATGAGAACTTGTAGAATGAGATGTGAGAGTTTGTAGAATGTGATGTGAGAGCTTGTAGAATGTGATGAGAGCTTGTAGAATGTGATGTGTGAGCTTGTAGAATGTGATGAGAGCTTGTAGAATGTGATGAGAACGTGTAGAATGTGATGAGAGAGTTTGTAGAATGTGATGTGAGTTTGTAGAATGTGATGTGAGAGCTTGTAGAATGTGATGTGAGTTTGTAGAATGTGATGTGAGAGCTTGTAGAATGTGATGTGAGAGCTTGTAGAATGTGATGTGAGCTTGTAGAATGTGATGTGAGAGCTTGTAGAATGTGATGTGAGAGCTTGTAGAATGTGATGTGAGCTTGTAGAATGTGATGTGAGCTTGTAGAATGTGATGTGTGAGCTTGTAGAATGTGATGAGAGCTTGTAGAATGTGATGAGAACGTGTAGAATGTGATGAGAGAGTTTGTAGAATGTGATGTGAGTTTGTAGAATGTGATGTGAGAGCTTGTAGAATGTGATGTGAGTTTGTAGAATGTGATGTGAGAGCTTGTAGAATGTGATGTGAGCTTGTAGAATGTGATGTGAGAGCTTGTAGAATGTGATGTGAGCTTGTAGAATGTGATGTGAGAGCTTGTAGAATGTGATGTGAGAGCTTGTAGAATGTGATGTGAGCTTGTAGAATGTGATGTGAGAGCTTGTAGAATGTGATGTGAGAGCTTGTAGAATGTGATGTGAGCTTGTAGAATGTGATGTGAGAGCTTGTAGAATGTGATGTGAGCTTGTAGAATGTGATGTGTGAGCTTGTAGAATGTGATGAGAGCTTGTAAAATGTGATGAGAACGTGTAGAATGTGATGAGAGAGTTTGTAGAATGTGATGTGAGTTTGTAGAATGTGATGTGAGAGCTTGTAGAATGTGATGTGAGTTTGTAGAATGTGATGTGAGAGCTTGTAGAATGTGATGTGAGAGCTTGTAGAATGTGATGTGAGCTTGTAGAATGTGATGTGAGAGCTTGTAGAATGTGATGTGAGAGCTTGTAGAATGTGATGTGAGAGCTTGTAGAATGTGATGAGAACGTGTAGAATGTGATGTGAGAGCTTGTAGAATGTGATGAGAGCTTGTAGAATGTGATGTGAGAGCTTGTAGAATGTGATGTGAGAGCTTGTAGAATGTGATGAGAACTTGTAGAATGTGATGAGAACTTGTAGAATGTGATGAGAGCTTGTAGAATGTGATGAGAACTTGTAGAATGTGATGTGAGAACGTGTAGAATGTGATGTGAGCTTGTAGAATGTGATGTGTGAGCTTGTAGAATGTGATGAGAACTTGTAGAATGTGATGAGAACTTGTAGAATGTGATGTGAGAACGTGTAGAATGTGATGTGAGCTTGTAGAATGTGATGAGAACGTGTAGAATGTGATGTGAGCTTGTAGAATGTGATGAGAACGTGTAGAATGTGATGAGAGAGCTTGTAGAATGTGATGAGAGCTTGTAGAATGTGATGAGAGCTTGTAGAATGTGATGTGAGAGCTTGTAGAATGTGATGAGAACTTGTAGAATGTGATGAGAACTTGTAGAATGTGATGAGAGCTTGTAGAATGTGATGTGAGAGCTTGTAGAATGTGATGTGAGAGCTTGTAGAATGTGATGAGAGCTTGTAGAATGTGATGTGAGAGCTTGTAGAATGTGATGAGAGCTTGTAGAATGTGATGAGAGCTTGTAGAATGTGATGAGAGCTTGTAGAATGTGATGTGTGATGAGAGCTTGTAGAATGTGATGTGAGAGCTTGTAGAATGTGATGAGAGCTTGTAGAATGTGATGTGAGAACTTGTAGAATGTGATGTGTGAGTTTGTAGAATGTGATGAGAGGTTGTAGAATGTGATGTGAGAGCTTGTAGAATGTGATGTGAGAGCTTGTAGAATGTGATGAGAACTTGTAGAATGTGATGTGAGTTTGTAGAATGTGATGAGAACTTGTAGAATGTGATGTGAGAGCTTGTAGAATGTGATGAGAACTTGTAGAATGTGATGTGAGAGCTTGTAGAATGTGATGAGAACTTGTAGAATGTGATGTGAGAGCTTGTAGAATGTGATGAGAGCTTGTAGAATGTGATGTGAGAGCTTGTAGAATGTGATGTGAGAGCTTGTAGAATGTGATGAGAACGTGTAGAATGTGATGTGAGAGCTTGTAGAATGTGATGAGAACTTGTAGAATGTGATGTGAGAGCTTGTAGAATGTGATGTGAGAGCTTGTAGAATGTGATGAGAACGTGTAGAATGAGATGAGAACTTGTAGAATGTGATGAGAGCTTGTAGAATGTGATGTGAGAGCTTGTAGAATGTGATGAGAGCTTGTAGAATGTGATGTGAGAGCTTGTAGAATGTGATGAGAGCTTGTAGAATGTGATGAGAGCTTGTAGAATGTGATGAGAGCTTGTAGAATGTGATGTGTGATGAGAGCTTGTAGAATGTGATGTGAGAACGTGTAGAATGTGATGTGAGAGCTTGTAGAATGTGATGAGAGCTTGTAGAATGTGATGTGAGAACGTGTAGAATGTGATGTGAGCTTGTAGAATGTGATGTGAGAACGTGTAGAATGTGATGTGAGCTTGTAGAATGTGATGAGAACGTGTAGAATGTGATGTGAGCTTGTAGAATGTGATGAGAACGTGTAGAATGTGATGAGAGAGCTTGTAGAATGTGATGAGAGCTTGTAGAATGTGATGAGAGCTTGTAGAATGTGATGTGAGAGCTTGTAGAATGTGATGTGTGAGCTTGTAGAATGTGATGAGAACTTGTAGAATGTGATGAGAACTTGTAGAATGTGATGAGAGCTTGTAGAATGTGATGTGAGAGCTTGTAGAATGTGATGAGAGCTTGTAGAATGTGATGTGAGAGCTTGTAGAATGTGATGTGAGCTTGTAGAATGTGATGAGAACGTGTAGAATGTGATGAGAGAGCTTGTAGAATGTGATGAGAGCTTGTAGAATGTGATGAGAGCTTGTAGAATGTGATGTGAGAGCTTGTAGAATGTGATGTGTGAGCTTGTAGAATGTGATGAGAACTTGTAGAATGTGATGAGAACTTGTAGAATGTGATGAGAGCTTGTAGAATGTGATGTGAGAGCTTGTAGAATGTGATGAGAGCTTGTAGAATGTGATGTGAGAGCTTGTAGAATGTGATGTGAGAGCTTGTAGAATGTGATGAGAACTTGTAGAATGTGATGTGAGAGCTTGTAGAATGTGATGAGAACTTGTAGAATGTGATGTGAGAGCTTGTAGAATGTGATGAGAGTTTGTAGAATGTGATGATAGCTTGTAGAATGTGATGAGAACTTGTAGAATGTGATGTGAGAGCTTGTAGAATGTGATGTGAGAGCTTGTAGAATGTGATGAGAACTTGTAGAATGTGATGTGAGAGCTTGTAGAATGTGATGAGAACTTGTAGAATGTGATGTGAGAGCTTGTAGAATGTGATGTGAGAGCTTGTAGAATGTGATGAGAACGTGTAGAATGTGATGTGAGAGCTTGTAGAATGTGATGAGAGCTTGTAGAATGTGATGTGAGAGCTTGTAGAATGTGATGTGAGAGCTTGTAGAATGTGATGTGAGAGCTTGTAGAATGTGATGAGAACTTGTAGAATGAGATGTGAGAACGTGTAGAATGTGATGTGAGAGCTTGTAGAATGTGATGAGAGCTTGTAGAATGTGATGTGAGAGCTTGTAGAATGTGATGTGAGAGCTTGTAGAATGTGATGTGAGAGCTTGTAGAATGTGATGTGAGAGCTTGTAGAATGTGATGAGAGCTTGTAGAATGTGATGTGAGAGCTTGTAGAATGTGGTGTGAGAGTTTGTAGAATGTGATGAGAACTTGTAGAATGAGATGTGAGAACGTGTAGAATGTGATGAGAGCTTGTAGAATGTGATGTGAGAGCTTGTAGAATGTGATGAGAGCTTGTAGAATGAGATGTGAGAACGTGTAGAATGTGATGAGAACTTGTAGAATGTGATGAGAGCTTGTAGAATGTGATGTGAGAGCTTGTAGAATGTGATGAGAGCTTGTAGAATGTGATGTGAGAGCTTGTAGAATGTGATGTGAGCTTGTAGAATGTGATGAGAACGTGTAGAATGTGATGAGAGAGCTTGTAGAATGTGATGAGAGCTTGTAGAATGTGATGAGAGCTTGTAGAATGTGATGTGAGAGCTTGTAGAATGTGATGTGTGAGCTTGTAGAATGTGATGAGAACTTGTAGAATGTGATGAGAACTTGTAGAATGTGATGAGAGCTTGTAGAATGTGATGTGAGAGCTTGTAGAATGTGATGTGAGAGCTTGTAGAATGTGATGAGAGCTTGTAGAATGTGATGTGAGAGCTTGTAGAATGTGATGTGAGAGCTTGTAGAATGTGATGAGAACTTGTAGAATGTGATGTGAGAGCTTGTAGAATGTGATGAGAGTTTGTAGAATGTGATGAGAGCTTGTAGAATGTGATGAGAACTTGTAGAATGTGATGTGAGAGCTTGTAGAATGTGATGTGAGAGCTTGTAGAATGTGATGAGAACTTGTAGAATGTGATGTGAGAGCTTGTAGAATGTGATGTGAGAGCTTGTAGAATGTGATGAGAACGTGTAGAATGTGATGTGAGAGCTTGTAGAATGTGATGAGAGCTTGTAGAATGTGATGTGAGAGCTTGTAGAATGTGATGTGAGAGCTTGTAGAATGTGATGTGAGAGCTTGTAGAATGTGGTGTGAGAGCTTGTAGAATGTGATGAGAACTTGTAGAATGAGATGTGAGAACGTGTAGAATGTGATGAGAGCTTGTAGAATGTGATGTGAGAGCTTGTAGAATGTGATGTGAGAGCTTGTAGAATGTGATGTGAGAGCTTGTAGAATGTGATGTGAGCTTGTAGAATGTGATGTGAGAGTTTATAGAATGTGATGAGAACTTGTAGAATGTGATGTGAGAGCTTGTAGAATGTGATGTGAGAGCTTGTAGAATGTGATGTGAGAGTTTATAGAATGTGATGAGAACTTGTAGAATGTGATGTGAGAGCTTGTAGAATGTGATGAGAGCTTGTAGAATGTGATGTGAGAGCTTGTAGAATGTGATGTGAGAGCTTGTAGAATGTGATGTGAGAGCTTGTAGAATGTGATGTGAGAGCTTGTAGAATGTGATGAGAGCTTGTAGAATGTGATGTGAGAGCTTGTAGAATGTGGTGTGAGAGCTTGTAGAATGTGATGAGAACTTGTAGAATGAGATGTGAGAACGTGTAGAATGTGATGAGAGCTTGTAGAATGTGATGTGAGAGCTTGTAGAATGTGATGTGAGAGCTTGTAGAATGTGATGTGAGAGCTTGTAGAATGTGATGTGAGCTTGTAGAATGTGATGTGAGAGTTTATAGAATGTGATGAGAACTTGTAGAATGTGATGTGAGAGCTTGTAGAATGTGATGTGAGAGCTTGTAGAATGTGATGTGAGAGTTTATAGAATGTGATGAGAACTTGTAGAATGTGATGTGAGAGCTTGTAGAATGTGATGAGAGCTTGTAGAATGTGATGTGAGAGCTTGTAGAATGTGATGTGAGAGCTTGTAGAATGTGATGTGAGAGCTTGTAGAATGTGATGTGAGAGCTTGTAGAATGTGATGAGAGCTTGTAGAATGTGATGTGAGAGCTTGTAGAATGTGGTGTGAGAGCTTGTAGAATGTGATGAGAACTTGTAGAATGAGATGTGAGAACGTGTAGAATGTGATGAGAGCTTGTAGAATGTGATGTGAGAGCTTGTAGAATGTGATGTGAGAGCTTGTAGAATGTGATGTGAGCTTGTAGAATGTGATGTGAGAGTTTATAGAATGTGATGAGAACTTGTAGAATGTGATGTGAGAGCTTGTAGAATGTGATGTGAGAGCTTGTAGAATGTGATGAGAACGTGTAGAATGTGATGTGAGAGCTTGTAGAATGTGATGAGAGCTTGTAGAATGTGATGTGAGAGCTCGTAGAATGTGATGTGAGAGCTTGTAGAATGTGATGTAAGAGCTTGTAGAATGTGATGTGAGAGCTTGTAGAATGTGATGAGAGCTTGTAGAATGTGATGTGAGAGCTTGTAGAATGTGGTGTGAGAGCTTGTAGAATGTGATGAGAACTTGTAGAATGAGATGTGAGAACGTGTAGAATGTGATGAGAACTTGTAGAATGTGATGAGAGCTTGTAGAATGTGATGTGAGAGCTTGTAGAATGTGATGAGAGCTTGTAGAATGTGATGTGAGAGCTTGTAGAATGTGATGTGAGCTTGTAGAATGTGATGAGAACGTGTAGAATGTGATGAGAGAGCTTGTAGAATGTGATGAGAGCTTGTAGAATGTGATGAGAGCTTGTAGAATGTGATGTGAGAGCTTGTAGAATGTGATGTGTGAGCTTGTAGAATGTGATGAGAACTTGTAGAATGTGATGAGAACTTGTAGAATGTGATGAGAGCTTGTAGAATGTGATGTGAGAGCTTGTAGAATGTGATGAGAGCTTGTAGAATGTGATGTGAGAGCTTGTAGAATGTGATGTGAGAGCTTGTAGAATGTGATGAGAACTTGTAGAATGTGATGTGAGAGCTTGTAGAATGTGATGAGAGTTTGTAGAATGTGATGAGAGCTTGTAGAATGTGATGAGAACTTGTAGAATGTGATGTGAGAGCTTGTAGAATGTGATGTGAGAGCTTGTAGAATGTGATGAGAACTTGTAGAATGTGATGTGAGAGCTTGTAGAATGTGATGTGAGAGCTTGTAGAATGTGATGAGAACGTGTAGAATGTGATGTGAGAGCTTGTAGAATGTGATGAGAGCTTGTAGAATGTGATGTGAGAGCTTGTAGAATGTGATGTGAGAGCTTGTAGAATGTGATGTGAGAGCTTGTAGAATGTGATGTGAGAGCTTGTAGAATGTGGTGTGAGAGCTTGTAGAATGTGATGAGAACTTGTAGAATGAGATGTGAGAACGTGTAGAATGTGATGAGAGCTTGTAGAATGTGATGTGAGAGCTTGTAGAATGTGATGTGAGAGCTTGTAGAATGTGATGTGAGAGCTTGTAGAATGTGATGTGAGCTTGTAGAATGTGATGTGAGAGTTTATAGAATGTGATGAGAACTTGTAGAATGTGATGTGAGAGCTTGTAGAATGTGATGTGAGAGCTTGTAGAATGTGATGTGAGAGTTTATAGAATGTGATGAGAACTTGTAGAATGTGATGTGAGAGCTTGTAGAATGTGATGAGAGCTTGTAGAATGTGATGAGAGCTTGTAGAATGTGATGTGAGAGCTTGTAGAATGTGATGTGTGAGCTTGTAGAATGTGATGAGAACTTGTAGAATGTGATGAGAGCTTGTAGAATGTGATGAGAGCTTGTAGAATGTGATGTGAGAGCTTGTAGAATGTGATGTGTGAGCTTGTAGAATGTGATGAGAACTTGTAGAATGTGATGAGAACTTGTAGAATGTGATGAGAGCTTGTAGAATGTGATGTGAGAGCTTGTAGAATGTGATGTGAGAGCTTGTAGAATGTGATGAGAGCTTGTAGAATGTGATGTGAGAGCTTGTAGAATGTGATGTGAGAGCTTGTAGAATGTGATGAGAACTTGTAGAATGTGATGTGAGAGCTTGTAGAATGTGATGAGAGTTTGTAGAATGTGATGAGAGCTTGTAGAATGTGATGAGAACTTGTAGAATGTGATGTGAGAGCTTGTAGAATGTGATGTGAGAGCTTGTAGAATGTGATGAGAACTTGTAGAATGTGATGTGAGAGCTTGTAGAATGTGATGTGAGAGCTTGTAGAATGTGATGAGAACGTGTAGAATGTGATGTGAGAGCTTGTAGAATGTGATGAGAGCTTGTAGAATGTGATGTGAGAGCTTGTAGAATGTGATGTGAGAGCTTGTAGAATGTGATGTGAGAGCTTGTAGAATGTGGTGTGAGAGCTTGTAGAATGTGATGAGAACTTGTAGAATGAGATGTGAGAACGTGTAGAATGTGATGAGAGCTTGTAGAATGTGATGTGAGAGCTTGTAGAATGTGATGTGAGAGCTTGTAGAATGTGATGTGAGAGCTTGTAGAATGTGATGTGAGCTTGTAGAATGTGATGTGAGAGTTTATAGAATGTGATGAGAACTTGTAGAATGTGATGTGAGAGCTTGTAGAATGTGATGTGAGAGCTTGTAGAATGTGATGTGAGAGTTTATAGAATGTGATGAGAACTTGTAGAATGTGATGTGAGAGCTTGTAGAATGTGATGAGAGCTTGTAGAATGTGATGTGAGAGCTTGTAGAATGTGATGTGAGAGCTTGTAGAATGTGATGTGAGAGCTTGTAGAATGTGATGTGAGAGCTTGTAGAATGTGATGAGAGCTTGTAGAATGTGATGTGAGAGCTTGTAGAATGTGGTGTGAGAGCTTGTAGAATGTGATGAGAACTTGTAGAATGAGATGTGAGAACGTGTAGAATGTGATGAGAGCTTGTAGAATGTGATGTGAGAGCTTGTAGAATGTGATGTGAGAGCTTGTAGAATGTGATGTGAGAGCTTGTAGAATGTGATGTGAGCTTGTAGAATGTGATGTGAGAGTTTATAGAATGTGATGAGAACTTGTAGAATGTGATGTGAGAGCTTGTAGAATGTGATGTGAGAGCTTGTAGAATGTGATGTGAGAGTTTATAGAATGTGATGAGAACTTGTAGAATGTGATGTGAGAGCTTGTAGAATGTGATGAGAGCTTGTAGAATGTGATGTGAGAGCTTGTAGAATGTGATGTGAGAGCTTGTAGAATGTGATGTGAGAGCTTGTAGAATGTGATGTGAGAGCTTGTAGAATGTGATGAGAGCTTGTAGAATGTGATGTGAGAGCTTGTAGAATGTGGTGTGAGAGCTTGTAGAATGTGATGAGAACTTGTAGAATGAGATGTGAGAACGTGTAGAATGTGATGAGAGCTTGTAGAATGTGATGTGAGAGCTTGTAGAATGTGATGTGAGAGCTTGTAGAATGTGATGTGAGCTTGTAGAATGTGATGTGAGAGTTTATAGAATGTGATGAGAACTTGTAGAATGTGATGTGAGAGCTTGTAGAATGTGATGTGAGAGCTTGTAGAATGTGATGAGAACGTGTAGAATGTGATGTGAGAGCTTGTAGAATGTGATGAGAGCTTGTAGAATGTGATGTGAGAGCTCGTAGAATGTGATGTGAGAGCTTGTAGAATGTGATGTAAGAGCTTGTAGAATGTGATGTGAGAGCTTGTAGAATGTGATGAGAGCTTGTAGAATGTGATGTGAGAGCTTGTAGAATGTGGTGTGAGAGCTTGTAGAATGTGATGAGAACTTGTAGAATGAGATGTGAGAACGTGTAGAATGTGATGAGAACTTGTAGAATGTGATGAGAGCTTGTAGAATGTGATGTGAGAGCTTGTAGAATGTGATGAGAGCTTGTAGAATGTGATGTGAGAGCTTGTAGAATGTGATGTGAGCTTGTAGAATGTGATGAGAACGTGTAGAATGTGATGAGAGAGCTTGTAGAATGTGATGAGAGCTTGTAGAATGTGATGAGAGCTTGTAGAATGTGATGTGAGAGCTTGTAGAATGTGATGTGTGAGCTTGTAGAATGTGATGAGAACTTGTAGAATGTGATGAGAACTTGTAGAATGTGATGAGAGCTTGTAGAATGTGATGTGAGAGCTTGTAGAATGTGATGAGAGCTTGTAGAATGTGATGTGAGAGCTTGTAGAATGTGATGTGAGAGCTTGTAGAATGTGATGAGAACTTGTAGAATGTGATGTGAGAGCTTGTAGAATGTGATGAGAGTTTGTAGAATGTGATGAGAGCTTGTAGAATGTGATGAGAACTTGTAGAATGTGATGTGAGAGCTTGTAGAATGTGATGTGAGAGCTTGTAGAATGTGATGAGAACTTGTAGAATGTGATGTGAGAGCTTGTAGAATGTGATGTGAGAGCTTGTAGAATGTGATGAGAACGTGTAGAATGTGATGTGAGAGCTTGTAGAATGTGATGAGAGCTTGTAGAATGTGATGTGAGAGCTTGTAGAATGTGATGTGAGAGCTTGTAGAATGTGATGTGAGAGCTTGTAGAATGTGATGTGAGAGCTTGTAGAATGTGGTGTGAGAGCTTGTAGAATGTGATGAGAACTTGTAGAATGAGATGTGAGAACGTGTAGAATGTGATGAGAGCTTGTAGAATGTGATGTGAGAGCTTGTAGAATGTGATGTGAGAGCTTGTAGAATGTGATGTGAGAGCTTGTAGAATGTGATGTGAGCTTGTAGAATGTGATGTGAGAGTTTATAGAATGTGATGAGAACTTGTAGAATGTGATGTGAGAGCTTGTAGAATGTGATGTGAGAGCTTGTAGAATGTGATGTGAGAGTTTATAGAATGTGATGAGAACTTGTAGAATGTGATGTGAGAGCTTGTAGAATGTGATGAGAGCTTGTAGAATGTGATGTGAGAGCTTGTAGAATGTGATGTGAGAGCTTGTAGAATGTGATGTGAGAGCTTGTAGAATGTGATGTGAGAGCTTGTAGAATGTGGTGTGAGAGCTTGTAGAATGTGATGAGAACTTGTAGAATGAGATGTGAGAACGTGTAGAATGTGATGAGAGCTTGTAGAATGTGATGTGAGAGCTTGTAGAATGTGATGTGAGAGCTTGTAGAATGTGATGTGAGAGCTTGTAGAATGTGATGTGAGCTTGTAGAATGTGATGTGAGAACGTGTAGAATGTGATGAGAACTTGTAGAATGTGATGTGAGAGCTTGTAGAATGTGATGTGAGAGCTTGTAGAATGTGATGAGAATGTGTAGAATGTGATGTGAGAGCTTGTAGAATGTGATGAGAGCTTGTAGAATGTGATGTGAGAGCTTGTAGAATGTGATGTGAGAGCTTGTAGAATGTGATGTGAGAGCTTGTAGAATGTGATGTGAGAGCTTGTAGAATGTGATGAGAGCTTGTAGAATGTGATGTGAGAGCTTGTAGAATGTGGTGTGAGAGCTTGTAGAATGTGATGAGAACTTGTAGAATGAGATGTGAGAACGTGTAGAATGTGATGAGAGCTTGTAGAATGTGATGTGAGAGCTTGTAGAATGTGATGTGAGAGCTTGTAGAATGTGATGTGAGCTTGTAGAATGTGATGTGAGAGTTTATAGAATGTGATGAGAGTTTGTAGAATGTGATGTGAGAACTTGTAGAATGTGATGAGAGCTTGTAGAATGTGATGTGAGAGCTTGTAGAATGTGATGTGAGAGCTTGTAGAATGTGATGTGAGCTTGTAGAATGTGATGTGAGCTTGTAGAATGTGATGTGTGAGCTTGTAGAATGTGATGAGAGCTTGTAGAATGTGATGAGAACGTGTAGAATGTGATGAGAGAGTTTGTAGAATGTGATGTGAGTTTGTAGAATGTGATGTGAGAGCTTGTAGAATGTGATGTGAGTTTGTAGAATGTGATGTGAGAGCTTGTAGAATGTGATGTGAGCTTGTAGAATGTGATGTGAGAGCTTGTAGAATGTGATGTGAGCTTGTAGAATGTGATGTGAGAGCTTGTAGAATGTGATGTGAGAGCTTGTAGAATGTGATGTGAGAGCTTGTAGAATGTGATGTGAGCTTGTAGAATGTGATGTGAGAGCTTGTAGAATGTGATGTGAGCTTGTAGAATGTGATGTGTGAGCTTGTAGAATGTGATGAGAGCTTGTAGAATGTGATGAGAACGTGTAGAATGTGATGAGAGAGTTTGTAGAATGTGATGTGAGTTTGTAGAATGTGATGTGAGAGCTTGTAGAATGTGATGTGAGTTTGTAGAATGTGATGTGAGAGCTTGTAGAATGTGATGTGAGAGCTTGTAGAATGTGATGTGAGCTTGTAGAATGTGATGTGAGAGCTTGTAGAATGTGATGTGAGAGCTTGTAGAATGTGATGTGAGCTTGTAGAATGTGATGTGAGAGCTTGTAGAATGTGATGTGAGAGCTTGTAGAATGTGATGAGAACGTGTAGAATGTGATGAGAGAGCTTGTAGAATGTGATGAGAGCTTGTAGAATGTGATGTGAGAGCTTGTAGAATGTGATGTGAGAGCTTGTAGAATGTGATGAGAACTTGTAGAATGTGATGAGAACTTGTAGAATGTGATGAGAGCTTGTAGAATGTGATGAGAACTTGTAGAATGTGATGTGAGAACGTGTAGAATGTGATGTGAGCTTGTAGAATGTGATGTGTGAGCTTGTAGAATGTGATGAGAACTTGTAGAATGTGATGAGAACTTGTAGAATGTGATGTGAGAACGTGTAGAATGTGATGTGAGCTTGTAGAATGTGATGTGAGAACGTGTAGAATGTGATGTGAGCTTGTAGAATGTGATGAGAACGTGTAGAATGTGATGAGAGAGCTTGTAGAATGTGATGAGAGCTTGTAGAATGTGATGAGAGCTTGTAGAATGTGATGTGAGAGCTTGTAGAATGTGATGAGAACTTGTAGAATGTGATGAGAACTTGTAGAATGTGATGAGAGCTTGTAGAATGTGATGTGAGAGCTTGTAGAATGTGATGTGAGAGCTTGTAGAATGTGATGAGAGCTTGTAGAATGTGATGTGAGAGCTTGTAGAATGTGATGAGAGCTTGTAGAATGTGATGAGAGCTTGTAGAATGTGATGAGAGCTTGTAGAATGTGATGTGTGATGAGAGCTTGTAGAATGTGATGTGAGAGCTTGTAGAATGTGATGAGAGCTTGTAGAATGTGATGTGAGAACTCGTAGAATGTGATGTGTGAGTTTGTAGAATGTGATGAGAGCTTGTAGAATGTGATGTGAGAGCTTGTAGAATGTGATGTGAGAGCTTGTAGAATGTGATGAGAACTTGTAGAATGTGATGTGAGTTTGTAGAATGTGATGAGAACTTGTAGAATGTGATGTGAGAGCTTGTAGAATGTGATGAGAACTTGTAGAATGTGATGTGAGAGCTTGTAGAATGTGATGAGAACTTGTAGAATGTGATGTGAGAGCTTGTAGAATGTGATGAGAGCTTGTAGAATGTGATGTGAGAGCTTGTAGAATGTGATGTGAGAGCTTGTAGAATGTGATGAGAACGTGTAGAATGAGATGAGAACTTGTAGAATGTGATGAGAGCTTGTAGAATGTGATGTGAGAGCTTGTAGAATGTGATGAGAGCTTGTAGAATGTGATGTGAGAGCTTGTAGAATGTGATGAGAGCTTGTAGAATGTGATGAGAGCTTGTAGAATGTGATGAGAGCTTGTAGAATGTGATGTGTGATGAGAGCTTGTAGAATGTGATGTGAGAACGTGTAGAATGTGATGTGAGAGCTTGTAGAATGTGATGAGAGCTTGTAGAATGTGATGTGAGAACGTGTAGAATGTGATGTGAGCTTGTAGAATGTGATGTGAGAACGTGTAGAATGTGATGTGAGCTTGTAGAATGTGATGAGAACGTGTAGAATGTGATGTGAGCTTGTAGAATGTGATGAGAACGTGTAGAATGTGATGAGAGAGCTTGTAGAATGTGATGAGAGCTTGTAGAATGTGATGAGAGCTTGTAGAATGTGATGTGAGAGCTTGTAGAATGTGATGAGAACTTGTAGAATGTGATGAGAACTTGTAGAATGTGATGTGAGAGCTTGTAGAATGTGATGTGTGAGCTTGTAGAATGTGATGAGAACTTGTAGAATGTGATGAGAACTTGTAGAATGTGATGAGAGCTTGTAGAATGTGATGAGAGCTTGTAGAATGTGATGAGAGCTTGTAGAATGTGATGTGAGAGCTTGTAGAATGTGATGTGAGAGCTTGTAGAATGTGATGAGAACTTGTAGAATGTGATGTGAGAGCTTGTAGAATGTGATGAGAGTTTGTAGAATGTGATGATAGCTTGTAGAATGTGATGAGAACTTGTAGAATGTGATGTGAGAGCTTGTAGAATGTGATGTGAGAGCTTGTAGAATGTGATGAGAACTTGTAGAATGTGATGTGAGAGCTTGTAGAATGTGATGAGAACTTGTAGAATGTGATGTGAGAGCTTGTAGAATGTGATGTGAGAGCTTGTAGAATGTGATGAGAACGTGTAGAATGTGATGTGAGAGCTTGTAGAATGTGATGAGAGCTTGTAGAATGTGATGTGAGAGCTTGTAGAATGTGATGTGAGAGCTTGTAGAATGTGATGTGAGAGCTTGTAGAATGTGATGAGAACTTGTAGAATGAGATGTGAGAACGTGTAGAATGTGATGTGAGAGCTTGTAGAATGTGATGAGAGCTTGTAGAATGTGATGTGAGAGCTTGTAGAATGTGATGTGAGAGCTTGTAGAATGTGGTGTGAGAGCTTGTAGAATGTGATGAGAACTTGTAGAATGAGATGTGAGAACGTGTAGAATGTGATGAGAGCTTGTAGAATGTGATGTGAGAGCTTGTAGAATGTGATGCGAGAGCTTGTAGAATGTGATGTGAGAGCTTGTAGAATGTGATGTGAGCTTGTAGAATGTGATGTGAGAGTTTATAGAATGTGATGAGAACTTGTAGAATGTGATGTGAGAGCTTGTAGAATGTGATGTGAGAGCTTGTAGAATGTGATGAGAACGTGTAGAATGTGATGTGAGAGCTTGTAGAATGTGATGAGAGCTTGTAGAATGTGATGTGAGAGCTTGTAGAATGTGATGTGAGAGCTTGTAGAATGTGATGTGAGAGCTTGTAGAATGTGATGTGAGAGCTTGTAGAATGTGATGAGAGCTTGTAGAATGTGATGTGAGAGCTTGTAGAATGTGGTGTGAGAGCTTGTAGAATGTGATGAGAACTTGTAGAATGAGATGTGAGAACGTGTAGAATGTGATGAGAACTTGTAGAATGTGATGAGAGCTTGTAGAATGTGATGTGAGAGCTTGTAGAATGTGATGAGAGCTTGTAGAATGTGATGTGAGAGCTTGTAGAATGTGATGTGAGCTTGTAGAATGTGATGAGAACGTGTAGAATGTGATGAGAGAGCTTGTAGAATGTGATGAGAGCTTGTAGAATGTGATGAGAGCTTGTAGAATGTGATGTGAGAGCTTGTAGAATGTGATGTGTGAGCTTGTAGAATGTGATGAGAACTTGTAGAATGTGATGAGAACTTGTAGAATGTGATGAGAGCTTGTAGAATGTGATGTGAGAGCTTGTAGAATGTGATGAGAGCTTATAGAATGTGATGTGAGAGCTTGTAGAATGTGATGTGAGAGCTTGTAGAATGTGATGAGAACTTGTAGAATGTGATGTGAGAGCTTGTAGAATGTGATGAGAGTTTGTAGAATGTGATGAGAGCTTGTAGAATGTGATGAGAACTTGTAGAATGTGATGTGAGAGCTTGTAGAATGTGATGTGAGAGCTTGTAGAATGTGATGAGAACTTGTAGAATGTGATGTGAGAGCTTGTAGAATGTGATGTGAGAGCTTGTAGAATGTGATGAGAACGTGTAGAATGTGATGAGAACTTGTAGAATGTGATGAGAGCTTGTAGAATGTGATGTGAGAGCTTGTAGAATGTGATGAGAGCTTGTAGAATGTGATGTGAGAGCTTGTAGAATGTGATGTGAGAGCTTGTAGAATGTGATGAGAACTTGTAGAATGTGATGTGAGAGCTTGTAGAATGTGATGAGAGTTTGTAGAATGTGATGATAGCTTGTAGAATGTGATGAGAACTTGTAGAATGTGATGTGAGAGCTTGTAGAATGTGATGTGAGAGCTTGTAGAATGTGATGAGAACTTGTAGAATGTGATGTGAGAGCTTGTAGAATGTGATGAGAACTTGTAGAATGTGATGTGAGAGCTTGTAGAATGTGGTGTGAGAGCTTGTAGAATGTGATGAGAACTTGTAGAATGAGATGTGAGAACGTGTAGAATGTGATGAGAACTTGTAGAATGTGATGAGAGCTTGTAGAATGTGATGTGAGAGCTTGTAGAATGTGATGAGAGCTTGTAGA
Organism: Labrus bergylta; assembly: GCF_963930695.1. Classification (NCBI taxonomy): domain Eukaryota; kingdom Metazoa; phylum Chordata; class Actinopteri; order Labriformes; family Labridae; genus Labrus; species Labrus bergylta. Next base: position 29,355,493 of record NC_089204.1, read on the forward strand.
ATGTGATGTGAGAGCTTGTAGAATGTGATGTGAGCTTGTAGAATGTGATGAGAACGTGTAGAATGTGATGAGAGAGCTTGTAGAATGTGATGAGAGCTTGTAGAATGTGATGAGAGCTTGTAGAATGTGATGTGAGAGCTTGTAGAATGTGATGTGAGAGCTTGTAGAATGTGATGAGAACTTGTAGAATGTGATGAGAACTTGTAGAATGTGATGAGAGCTTGTAGAATGTGATGTGAGAGCTTGTAGAATGTGATGAGAGCTTGTAGAATGTGATGTGAGAGCTTGTAGAATGTGATGTGAGAGCTTGTAGAATGTGATGAGAACTTGTAGAATGTGATGTGAGAGCTTGTAGAATGTGATGAGAGTTTGTAGAATGTGATGAGAGCTTGTAGAATGTGATGAGAACTTGTAGAATGTGATGTGAGAGCTTGTAGAATGTGATGTGAGAGCTTGTAGAATGTGATGAGAACTTGTAGAATGTGATGTGAGAGCTTGTAGAATGTGATGTGAGAGCTTGTAGAATGTGATGAGAACGTGTAGAATGTGATGAGAACTTGTAGAATGTGATGAGAGCTTGTAGAATGTGATGTGAGAGCTTGTAGAATGTGATGAGAGCTTGTAGAATGTGATGTGAGAGCTTGTAGAATGTGATGTGAGAGCTTGTAGAATGTGATGAGAACTTGTAGAATGTGATGTGAGAGCTTGTAGAATGTGATGAGAGTTTGTAGAATGTGATGATAGCTTGTAGAATGTGATGAGAACTTGTAGAATGTGATGTGAGAGCTTGTAGAATGTGATGTGAGAGCTTGTAGAATGTGATGAGAACGTGTAGAATGTGATGAGAACTTGTAGAATGTGATGAGAGCTTGTAGAATGTGATGTGAGAGCTTGTAGAATGTGATGAGAGCTTGTAGAATGTGATGTGAGAGCTTGTAGAATGTGATGTGAGAGCTTGTAGAATGTGATGAGAACTTGTAGAATGTGATGTGAGAGCTTGTAGAATGTGATGAGAGTTTGTAGAATGTGATGATAGCTTGTAGAATGTGATGAGAACTTGTAGAATGTGATGTGAGAGCTTGTAGAATGTGATGTGAGAGCTTGTAGAATGTGATGAGAACTTGTAGAATGTGATGTGAGAGCTTGTAGAATGTGATGAGAACTTGTAGAATGTGATGTGAGAGCTTGTAGAATGTGGTGTGAGAGCTTGTAGAATGTGATGAGAACTTGTAGAATGAGATGTGAGAACGTGTAGAATGTGATGAGAACTTGTAGAATGTGATGAGAGCTTGTAGAATGTGATGTGAGAGCTTGTAGAATGTGATGAGAGCTTGTAGAATGTGATGTGAGAGCTTGTAGAATGTGATGTGAGCTTGTAGAATGTGATGAGAACGTGTAGAATGTGATGAGAGAGCTTGTAGAATGTGATGAGAGCTTGTAGAATGTGATGAGAGCTTGTAGAATGTGATGTGAGAGCTTGTAGAATGTGATGTGTGAGCTTGTAGAATGTGATGAGAACTTGTAGAATGTGATGAGAACTTGTAGAATGTGATGAGAGCTTGTAGAATGTGATGTGAGAGCTTGTAGAATGTGATGAGAGCTTGTAGAATGTGATGTGAGAGCTTGTAGAATGTGATGTGAGAGCTTGTAGAATGTGATGAGAACTTGTAGAATGTGATGTGAGAGCTTGTAGAATGTGATGAGAGTTTGTAGAATGTGATGAGAGCTTGTAGAATGTGATGAGAACTTGTAGAATGTGATGTGAGAGCTTGTAGAATGTGATGTGAGAGCTTGTAGAATGTGATGAGAACTTGTAGAATGTGATGTGAGAGCTTGTAGAATGTGATGTGAGAGCTTGTAGAATGTGATGAGAACGTGTAGAATGTGATGAGAACTTGTAGAATGTGATGAGAGCTTGTAGAATGTGATGTGAGAGCTTGTAGAATGTGATGAGAGCTTGTAGAATGTGATGTGAGAGCTTGTAGAATGTGATGTGAGAGCTTGTACAATGTGATGAGAACTTGTAGAATGTGATGTGAGAGCTTGTAGAATGTGATGAGAGTTTGTAGAATGTGATGATAGCTTGTAGAATGTGATGAGAACTTGTAGAATGTGATGTGAGAGCTTGTAGAATGTGATGTGAGAGCTTGTAGAATGTGATGAGAACTTGTAGAATGTGATGTGAGAGCTTGTAGAATGTGATGTGAGAGCTTGTAGAATGTGATGAGAACTTGTAGAATGTGATGTGAGAGCTTGTAGAATGTGATGTGAGAGCTTGTAGAATGTGATGAGAACGTGTAGAATGTGATGAGAACTTGTAGAATGTGATGAGAGCTTGTAGAATGTGATGTGAGAGCTTGTAGAATGTGATGAGAGCTTGTAGAATGTGATGTGAGAGCTTGTAGAATGTGATGTGAGAGCTTGTAGAATGTGATGAGAACTTGTAGAATGTGATGTGAGAGCTTGTAGAATGTGATGAGAGTTTGTAGAATGTGATGATAGCTTGTAGAATGTGATGAGAACTTGTAGAATGTGATGTGAGAGCTTGTAGAATGTGATGTGAGAGCTTGTAGAATGTGATGAGAACTTGTAGAATGTGATGTGAGAGCTTGTAGAATGTGATGAGAACTTGTAGAATGTGATGTGAGAGCTTGTAGAATGTGATGTGAGAGCTTGTAGAATTTGATGAGAACGTGTAGAATGTGATGTGAGAGCTTGTAGAATGTGATGAGAGCTTGTAGAATGTGATGTGAGAGCTTGTAGAATGTGATGTGAGAGCTTGTAGAATGTGATGTGAGAGCTTGTAGAATGTGATGAGAACTTGTAGAATGAGATGTGAGAACGTGTAGAATGTGATGTGAGAGCTTGTAGAATGTGATGAGAGCTTGTAGAATGTGATGTGAGAGCTTGTAGAATGTGATGTGAGAGCTTGTAGAATGTGATGTGAGAGCTTGTAGAATGTGATGTGAGAGCTTGTAGAATGTGATGAGAGCTTGTAGAATGTGATGTGAGAGCTTGTAGAATGTGGTGTGAGAGCTTGTAGAATGTGATGAGAACTTGTAGAATGAGATGTGAGAACGTGTAGAATGTGATGAGAGCTTGTAGAATGTGATGTGAGAGCTTGTAGAATGTGATGAGAACTTGTAGAATGAGATGTGAGAACGTGTAGAATGTGATGAGAACTTGTAGAATGTGATGAGAGCTTGTAGAATGTGATGTGAGAGCTTGTAGAATGTGATGAGAGCTTGTAGAATGTGATGTGAGAGCTTGTAGAATGTGATGTGAGCTTGTAGAATGTGATGAGAACGTGTAGAATGTGATGAGAGAGCTTGTAGAATGTGATGAGAGCTTGTAGAATGTGATGAGAGCTTGTAGAATGTGATGTGAGAGCTTGTAGAATGTGATGTGTGAGCTTGTAGAATGTGATGAGAACTTGTAGAATGTGATGAGAACTTGTAGAATGTGATGAGAGCTTGTAGAATGTGATGTGAGAGCTTGTAGAATGTGATGAGAGCTTGTAGAATGTGATGTGAGAGCTTGTAGAATGTGATGTGAGAGCTTGTAGAATGTGATGAGAACTTGTAGAATGTGATGTGAGAGCTTGTAGAATGTGATGAGAGTTTGTAGAATGTGATGAGAGCTTGTAGAATGTGATGAGAACTTGTAGAATGTGATGTGAGAGCTTGTAGAATGTGATGTGAGAGCTTGTAGAATGTGATGAGAACTTGTAGAATGTGATGTGAGAGCTTGTAGAATGTGATGTGAGAGCTTGTAGAATGTGATGAGAACGTGTAGAATGTGATGTGAGAGCTTGTAGAATGTGATGAGAGCTTGTAGAATGTGATGTGAGAGCTTGTAGAATGTGATGTGAGAGCTTGTAGAATGTGATGTGAGAGCTTGTAGAATGTGGTGTGAGAGCTTGTAGAATGTGATGAGAACTTGTAGAATGAGATGTGAGAACGTGTAGAATGTGATGAGAGCTTGTAGAATGTGATGTGAGAGCTTGTAGAATGTGATGTGAGAGCTTGTAGAATGTGATGTGAGAGCTTGTAGAATGTGATGTGAGCTTGTAGAATGTGATGTGAGAGTTTATAGAATGTGATGAGAACTTGTAGAATGTGATGTGAGAGCTTGTAGAATGTGATGTGAGAGCTTGTAGAATGTGATGTGAGAGTTTATAGAATGTGATGAGAACTTGTAGAATGTGATGTGAGAGCTTGTAGAATGTGATGAGAGCTTGTAGAATGTGATGTGAGAGCTTGTAGAATGTGATGTGAGAGCTTGTAGAATGTGATGTGAGAGCTTGTAGAATGTGATGTGAGAGCTTGTAGAATGTGATGTGAGAGCTTGTAGAATGTGATGTGAGAGCTTGTAGAATGTGGTGTGAGAGCTTGTAGAATGTGATGAGAACTTGTAGAATGAGATGTGAGAACGTGTAGAATGTGATCAGAGCTTGTAGAATGTGATGTGAGAGCTTGTAGAATGTGATGTGAGAGCTTGTAGAATGTGATGTGAGAGCTTGTAGAATGTGATGTGAGCTTGTAGAATGTGATGTGAGAGTTTATAGAATGTGATGAGAACTTGTAGAATGTGATGTGAGAGCTTGTAGAATGTGATGTGAGAGCTTGTAGAATGTGATGAGAACGTGTAGAATGTGATGTGAGAGCTTGTAGAATGTGATGAGAGCTTGTAGAATGTGATGTGAGAGCTTGTAGAATGTGATGTGAGAGCTTGTAGAATGTGATGTGAGAGCTTGTAGAATGTGATGTGAGAGCTTGTAGAATGTGATGAGAGCTTGTAGAATGTGATGTGAGAGCTTGTAGAATGTGGTGTGAGAGCTTGTAGAATGTGATGAGAACTTGTAGAATGAGATGTGAGAACGTGTAGAATGTGATGAGAACTTGTAGAATGTGATGAGAGCTTGTAGAATGTGATGTGAGAGCTTGTAGAATGTGATGAGAGCTTGTAGAATGTGATGTGAGAGCTTGTAGAATGTGATGTGAGCTTGTAGAATGTGATGAGAACGTGTAGAATGTGATGAGAGAGCTTGTAGAATGTGATGAGAGCTTGTAGAATGTGATGAGAGCTTGTAGAATGTGATGTGAGAGCTTGTAGAATGTGATGTGTGAGCTTGTAGAATGTGATGAGAACTTGTAGAATGTGATGAGAACTTGTAGAATGTGATGAGAGCTTGTAGAATGTGATGTGAGAGCTTGTAGAATGTGATGAGAGCTTGTAGAATGTGATGTGAGAGCTTGTAGAATGTGATGTGAGAGCTTGTAGAATGTGATGAGAACTTGTAGAATGTGATGTGAGAGCTTGTAGAATGTGATGAGAGTTTGTAGAATGTGATGAGAGCTTGTAGAATGTGATGAGAACTTGTAGAATGTGATGTGAGAGCTTGTAGAATGTGATGTGAGAGCTTGTAGAATGTGATGAGAACTTGTAGAATGTGATGTGAGAGCTTGTAGAATGTGATGTGAGAGCTTGTAGAATGTGATGAGAACGTGTAGAATGTGATGAGAGCTTGTAGAATGTGATGTGAGAGCTTGTAGAATGTGATGTGAGAGCTTGTAGAATGTGATGTGAGAGCTTGTAGAATGTGATGTGAGCTTGTAGAATGTGATGTGAGAGTTTATAGAATGTGATGAGAACTTGTAGAATGTGATGTGAGAGCTTGTAGAATGTGATGTGAGAGCTTGTAGATTGTGATGTGAGAGTTTATAGAATGTGATGAGAACTTGTAGAATGTGATGTGAGAGCTTGTAGAATGTGATGAGAGCTTGTAGAATGTGATGTGAGAGCTTGTAGAATGTGATGTGAGAGCTTGTAGAATGTGATGTGAGAGCTTGTAGAATGTGATGTGAGAGCTTGTAGAATGTGATGTGAGAGCTTGTAGAATGTGGTGTGAGAGCTTGTAGAATGTGATGAGAACTTGTAGAATGAGATGTGAGAACGTGTAGAATGTGATGAGAGCTTGTAGAATGTGATGTGAGAGCTTGTAGAATGTGATGTGAGAGCTTGTAGAATGTGATGTGAGAGCTTGTAGAATGTGATGTGAGCTTGTAGAATGTGATGTGAGAGTTTATAGAATGTGATGAGAACTTGTAGAATGTGATGTGAGAGCTTGTAGAATGTGATGTGAGAGCTTGTAGAATGTGATGAGAACGTGTAGAATGTGATGTGAGAGCTTGTAGAATGTGATGAGAGCTTGTAGAATGTGATGTGAGAGCTTGTAGAATGTGATGTGAGAGCTTGTAGAATGTGATGTGAGAGCTTGTAGAATGTGATGAGAGCTTGTAGAATGTGATGTGAGAGCTTGTAGAATGTGGTGTGAGAGCTTGTAGAATGTGATGAGAACTTGTAGAATGAGATGTGAGAACGTGTAGAATGTGATGAGAGCTTGTAGAATGTGATGTGAGAGCTTGTAGAATGTGATGTGAGAGCTTGTAGAATGTGATGTGAGCTTGTAGAATGTGATGTGAGAGTTTGTAGAATGTGATGAGAGTTTGTAGAATGTGATGTGAGAACTTGTAGAATGTGATGAGAGCTTGTAGAATGTGATGAGAGTTTGTAGAATGTGATGTGAGAACTTGTAGAATGTGATGTGAGAGCTTGTAGAATGTGATGTGAGAACTTGTAGAATGTGATGTGAGAGCTTGTAGAATGAGATGTGAGATCTTGTAGAATGTGATGAGAGAGTTTGTAGAATGTGATGTGAGAGCTTGTAGAATGTGATGTGAGAGCTTGTAGAATGTGATGAGAACTTGTAGAATGTGATGAGAGAGCTTGTAGAATGTGATGAGAGTTTGTAGAATGTGATGAGAACGTGTAGAATGTGATGTGAGAGCTTGTAGAATGTGATGTGAGAGCTTGTAGAATGTGATGAGAGCTTGTAGAATGTGATGTGAGAGCTTGTAGAATGTGATGTGAGAGCTTGTAGAATGTGATGAGAACTTGTAGAATGTGAAGAGAGTTTGTAGAATGTGATGAGAACTTGTAGAATGTGATGTGAGAGCTTGTAGAATGTGATGAGAACTTGTAGAATGTGATGTGAGTTTGTAGAATGTGATGAGAACTTGTAGAATGTGATGTGTGAGTTTGTAGAATGTGATGTGAGCTTGTAGAATGTGATGTGAGTTTGCAGAATGTGATGTGAGAGCTTGTAGAATGTGATGTGAGAGCTTGTAGAAACTCTCACATCACATTCTACAAGCTCTCCTATTTTGCAACATATCTACCTTCATACACATTTCCTCTTTTTTTAATGAAGTGAATGAAAGTGTAGACATGACGTACCTGACACAGAGTGGAGGACGACGATAAACCAATTCGCTGCTCTGGTTAAACTCATCGCTGCTCCTCTCATCTCTCATTGTGACTTTAAGGAAGATAAAACATGTTAGCAGGTGGAATAATCAGAACACAGCAGCATTCAAACATTAGCAGACATGTTGAGGAATGATTCTACTTACATATGAAGAAGAGTAACATCTGAAAGAAGACTCTCCTCTGCAGGCAGTGAGCGGACGACAGATATCAGAGTGTTTTTAATCACAACACTTCCTTCCTCTTTACATGATTAACATATTTGATAAGACAAACACCAGGAAGAACGTCACAGAGAACCCAACATGTCTTCTTTCCTAACACAACTTAAACACTAAACAAAGTGATTACTGTCCAAGTGTCAGACCTTTGGGTGAATGCATTAGTTTAGAAAAAGTCAGCCAACATACACATGTTGGGCCTCAGCCATGTGTGTGGAACAAAGGACTCAGGCCTGTATCACAGTCTCAAGCCTGACTAAAGTTATTTTGAAGGAAACTAAACAAAGGGGTCTTAGCCCAGCAACCCCCCAACAGAAACTAACAAATAGGTGTGAAAAGTGGGGGGGGGGGGGTGGGGGGCGTCTGAATTCTCTATCCTCATTGGAGGAGGCCTGAGGTAAACCCACAGGCAGCTCCAGTCTTTAAAAGCAATCATCAGGCATTGCTTCCTTCTCTTCAAGTGTGGTCTGCTGACACCAGAGGATACCCTCTCCATATGATGGACTCCAGCATTCGAGACAAAGCCTTTCCTCCTCTTGACTTACATAGGTTAAACTCCAGAGCTGAGGTTGCTCAGTATAGGTAGCTCTTCACATGCTGAATTCAAGCATCAGATGATTCAGCTGACTACTTCCACGTCATATTTTTAGGAGTTTGGGCGCAATCAGATGCTATCAGGTTCGAGCAAAAAGAAGAGTTTCTTTCCTTTGATTTTTTGTAAGACGTCATTGAACGCAACTGGAAGGGAGCGCTGAAGGAAGCCCACTGATCCCTGAATCCACAAGGACACATAAAGAACTCGGCTCCTGCAACCAGAAGACCCTATAGAGTAGCGCTCTGGTTGAAGATCTGAATCCCGTTACCCTCCTCCTACATCTGCCACGAAGGAAACCTGCCTGAATCTGTTGATTTAACATTCAACAGAGTGACGATCTAACCAACTTTGCAACGATCACCAGGAGTTACCCCAAGTAAGAGCTTTGGTCTGGGCAGAAATAGTTTCGGAAATAGTTATGTTTCTTTTATAACCACTGATAATTATGCATCATTGTTGACGTCACATTCTGTTTATTATCTGTTGTAAGCTGCTGCATTTGTTTTATTGTAATGAACTGCTGTGTTCGTCTATGTGTTTAATGCTATGCTAGTTTACCTTCAGTCAACGGCTTTCACAATCAGAAAGACCAGTGTACCCGCCGTTGAATCAAAGTCCGGCCACTGTCTTTCTGGTGTTTAAGTAACAGTTACTGAACTCAGCTCAGAGAGCTCAAACTATTTCAAAAGGCAGCCACACGGCTTCCTTTGTTGTCCACCATTGTCTCTCTCCACCATCTTGTTCTCTTTCTCTCTCTCTCTCGTCTACACACACACACACACACACACACACACACACACACACATTTACACCTCATCCACAAGCCTTGCTTGATAATGTTTGTTTGCTTAGATTAGTTTATGATAGTTATTTGTTTGATTAAGTTAATTGATTTTGGATTGATGTTGCTTTGTTTAAATAAATTCTGTTATAATTGAAGAGAGCAGTTGTTTGTGGTTAGTGGTGTATTTGCATTGTGATATAAGCTGGGTGCAAAGGCTTTGTGTACGGATTTCACGCCTTCAATTTATTAAATATAGTTATTCATTATTAATAATATTAGTAATTAAATAACTAATTTGAGACTGATTTGAGTGATATTTTGGTTATATTTACCTGATTACAGGTTGGTTCCCCAAAACGAGATTAAACATAGTTTAATGATATTTTATTTGTATTATTAATAATTAAGTATAATTATTAAAGAATATAACGAAAGTTGACTTGATACAACCCCAACACACACATGCAGAGTCCAACAAAAATACGAGATATGATGCACAAAGATTCACAAAATTATTACATTTTGTATTTGCTATATGCATTAAAAGCACAATTCAAGATATTTCCAGCCCGACCGGGTTCTTCATCAGGTGCTGTATGATACATAATAACACCTGAACCTCCATCCATCTATACCACTTTTGGTTGCGGGGGCCTGGAGCTGATCTGAGCATCATTGGTCGAGAGGCGGGGTTACACCTCTCACCTCGTCTCGTCTCGTCCCACGTTGACCCTTGTTGTCTTGTCTCTTGGTAGCATTGGTTAAAGCATTGGTATCCAACCTGGGGCCCGGGACCCCCTAGGGGAGGTAGCCAAAGATCTCTTGTTGTCTGAATTAAATTCGCACATATCATGATATCCCGATATATTTCAGATAATCCAGATTTGCTGAAGTGGACTCTGTGGCATAGGAGTCATCGAGCGTACATGCTGCATGCCTTTATCCCTCGTGCTGCCATGAAGCGTTTTTAATGATATCAAGAGAAAACACTTGTAGAGAAAAAGATGTGAAGGAGGTCAATGAAAGTCTGAAGAGGAAGAGAAAGCGCCATCTTTAATGAGTTCTCTGAAAACCTGACTTTTAGTGACAGATGAAGTGAAGAGGAAAAAACAACACATCGAGATTTACAGTGACCTCTCATGTTTCTGTGTTCTCCTTTCAGCCACACGGGGGCGGTGTTGATCCAGGCGGAATTTTAATGGATTGGATGGATCCGTTTAAGATGACTCAGCAGTTTAACATGACGTCACCTTCAGAGAGGAAGAATACAAATATAGTCAGATATAAATATCAATTAAATATATTTGAATGTTTCACACTCAGGTAACATTAATAACTGAAGTAAATACATGATAATTTGATTACCACAATTATTATTATAACTATTACTGCATAGTAATAATGTTAACACAGAATCTAATAAAATAAAATAAACGAAAGAAATAGTTGTAAAACTTAACTTTTATCAAAGCTTAATACAGGTAGAAGAGCAAAAGCATAAAATATATGTATTTCATTATTATTATTATTATTTGTTTTTCAAATTTATGTTGTTAAATTAAAAAAAGATATCTTTAACCTAATTTTCTATTATTTTATTTATTTGTATTTATATTTTTTAAATTAATTTATTAAATTGAATTAATTTAAATTTATATTCCATTTTACAAATTATTTATTACATTTGTTTTAGTTTTATTCTGTTATTTTGTTTTAACTTAAATGTGTTTTATTTTGTAGTATTTTGTTTCGTGTTTCATGTTATTTTATTATTTATTAATTGATGGATTTAAACATTTTAAAACTATTATTTGAGTCGAGTTAGACTATCATGGTAGGCGGGATCTGCTCATGTTATTGACAGGCATCTCGGACCAATAAGCATCATTCTTTGTGGCTACGTCACTCGCTGTCAGTTGTTTGGTGTTGCTCGCGCTGCCTGCAGACAGCAGCTAGGCCGGCTGTCACCTGGAGAAGCTGTCAGCAGGAGGAGGAAACTTCAGACACTTTCGACCTTTTAAACCGACTTTTTGATTCTGAACTGCATGCACATGCTGCATGCATGCAGCATGCGCTGGCTCACATGACACCATGAGATTAAGGGTTGTTCATCGTCCTGGAACAGAAGTTTAAAGTGATCGTCTTGTCTTCATTTACAAACTTGTTTCTTATTTTGTGACCTTTCATCGGCTTGCATCTTTTACAGGATGATAGTTCACTCAGACAACTCACGTTTGTATTTGTTTAAAACATTTATTGCTGCTTATAGTGCTTTCGCACTTGCAGAAAAATATTTACACAAGGAGCTGCATGTGTGAATGCAAACAGCCACATTTTTCGCTTGGACTTCACCTGGAGTTTCTCCTGCCAGACGCCTGGTATTTTTTACACAGTGAGTCCGAGTGAGCTGAAGCGAGAATGCAGCAGGATATTCTCCGGAGAATTCACCTCGAACCAATAGGTGGGGGGGGGAGTGACGTTTATAGACTGTGACTACTGCACGGTGCATAGACTGTATACTGTATAGATTCAGGTGTGCAGAGATTTTTTTCAACATTTTTCTACAAAGTTTTGAGACAAACATTTGCTAAAACACATCAAACAGATTTTTCAGTTTTTGCTCATCTGGCCTCCGCAATATTTCAGCTTTTTTGACGAGGCTATTTCATGAAGCAATAACTCTCTTAGGGTCATATTTGGACAGAGCAAAAACAAAATGGGACTCAGAGTCTACAACATCCATAGTGTGTGACCATCTGTCTAAAATGTTGTCTAACAAACTTGATCCCCTACAATTTGCCTATAAAGCAAAACGTGGTGGAGAGGATGCAAGTCTCACACTTTTAGACACTGTCACCAAACACTTTGACTCTGCACATCCCCACACTAGGATTCTGTTCGTGGATTTCTCCTCTGCTTTTAATACTGTACACACAGACACTCTGTTGCGCCGCCTCTTGGACCTTCATGTCCACCCCACACTGGTTTTATGGATTAAGAGTTTTTAACTGCAACTGACTGACACCACTGACTGACACCACTGCCCTGACTCAATACTAGCAGGCAGTCAACAACCTGGTCCAGACAATTGGAGAAGACTCACTGGAGCTCAACATCACAAAGGCTAAGGAGTTGTGCTGTGGGGGCAGAGGGAAAATCACCATCACCTCTCTTCCAACCACTCACAATCCAGGGTCAGCTTGTAGAGTAGGTTCTTTCTTTTAAATATCTGGGAACAGAGATTGACATCTGTCTCTCCTTTTCACAGCATGCTGACTCTGTCTACAAGAAATCACAACAGAGACTCCACCTGATGAGGAAACTGAGGACTTTTAATGTCAGCAAACACATTTTAACTCTGGTTTACCAATCACTTATTGAATCCATCCTCACTTTTAACATCTCATCCTGGTACAACTCCCTCACCACCAAACACAAAACCAAACTCTTCCGCGTCATTAATCAGGCCAGCAAAATTATCGGTTCACCACAAACTACCCTCTCCGAACTGTATAATCGCTGCCATCAGGCAGACGCTACAAAGTCCCTCTGGCCCGGAAAAACATCTACAAAAAAATCCTTCATTCCCTCTGCAATAACCATTCTGAACAAAATCAAATAGACCCCCCTTTTTAGAAACTGTTGTTTTTAAGTCCTCTTTTAATGTACTGCACTTTCTGTTTTTAATGTAAGTTGTGTTTATTGTTTGAGCCTTGTCGAAGGAGAATTTCTGTCTCTGTTGGGACAGACAATAAAGTATATCTATCTATCAAATCACACAACTTAGAAAGTTCAGAATCTTGAAAGTGACACATTATCCTCCTTTTCAAGAAGTTTAATAAAAGCTCCCCGAATCATCTCTGTGAAGTTTCCACTGATCCTAATAATAATAATAATAATAATAATAATAATAATAATATTTATTAGTTATAAGTTTATTTATAAAGCACTTATCAAAACCAACGTCACAAAGTGCTTCACAGAAAAAAGAAAAATCCCAACAGTCAAATACACAAAAATAAAATCCTATCAAAAAAGCATGAAAAATAAAATAACAGCGCAGCAATCATCCAATGAACAGAAAAGAGAAACAACCGAGACAGAGATTGGCAATTTCAGTTTTGTCAGCGTTTAATTTTAGATATTTCCTGTGGAATATAAAACCCTGCTGTAAGTATTTAAAACTCACTGAACTCAAACCATGCAGCCCTGTATGAGGGCGCCTCAGTGAAGCCCAGCTTTGTAAAGAGCCTGTGGGAGAGCGTGTTCTCCTCCTCGATGAAGCAGTACACCGGGTACCCCTCAGCGTGGAGCCTCCTCGCCATGCTGCAGATCAGGACTTTGGCATAACCTTTCCCTCTGTGCTCCGGCAGCGTGTACAGCATGCCCATGGCACAGTAATCATACACCAGGATCCAGGACACGGGCTGACCTTCATCATCCAGCACGCAGCAGGAAGGGAAGTTTGTTACCATGTTCCGAATCATAACGAGAGCCTCGTCGCTATTTGAAAACTTCCACGTCTGATTCACCAAGCTGACGTGCGACTCGTCCAGAGAGCTGAGTGACATCCCCGAGCTGAAGAAGAAGAACAGAGCAGATTAAAGCTGAGCTCAGGCTGAGGAGAAACTAATCTGACTGGTCTTTTTGAGGGAACGGTTTCCAAGTCTAGAGCTGCTGCCGCTGCCAGGACACAATAAACTCACATTGTTTTCATGATTTCTTCGTGATATTTCCTTGAAAGAGAAAAAAAATGTTACGCACCCAACCTTACAGTCATTACGGAGGGAAGCAGAAGTAACATTTCTCTCAACCTAGCAACAATGAACAAATCAAGCACCAGAGGAGGTTTGTGACCCTGTATAAACCAGCTCTCTCAGAACACTCCGTTTTGGTGTGTGTGTCTCTTTAAATGCATTGACCCCCTCTGAGTTTTCCCTGTAGACATCACTCCTCTGTAGAGAGAATAAAAATGGCCGACCTGCGTAAAAGTTTTGTTCTAGGCTGGGGGTGGAGTCCATGGGTGGGGAGGGGATTTGTTTTTACCAGAATCCCACTGTGACATCACAATGAGAGCATATTTGAAACAGAGCATTTTTCTCTGTGTTGTAAGACTTATGCAGACCACAAACAAAGGACTGGATGGATTTATTGCACAGTTTGGTCCCAAAATCAGTCCCTAGAGTCCAGCCTAAGTTTTTGAAAAATTTAAGATATGGTCCTCAAAAACCTCAAACTACCAAATTTATAGGGTCAGTCCCTTCCAGATTCACGGTGTAGGGATTAAAACGAAGATCCCCCAATCCTCCGGAAGTCTAGGACTGATTAAATGTAAATAATGATTTTGTAAAGGAATCGCTGCATGAATAGACTCAGGAATATCAGGAAGGCTGGAAACATCCTGCAGGAACATCAATCGACACACGTGCTGCTCACGGCCCGGCGCTTCTTTTTCTGACGCCACTGATTTAAATATTTCCGTGTAGCCTTGATCAAATCCTTGGACAGAGTCGTGAAGATATTGATTACATTCATGAGACACAGAAACTGAAAAATTTTGTTGAAAGTGCTTGGTTCTGTGTTTCTTTTAAATATTCAGAAAACGTATAATGTCAAAGAATAAAAGGGCTCCTTTGCTCTCACCAAGACAGAGGAACCTGGTCCAATCGATGACTGACGACTTCCTGATGGTTTCTTCAACACTGGTTTTATCATTTGCAAAAATAAGGACGTCTTTGAAGAGGTCGCCCTTCTGTAAGAAACATGACATTAACATTGTGCGTGCAGGAAAACAAAAGAGCCCTTTGTTTACATATCAAGAGTTCAGCTCAGCTGTGGAATAATTGAAGAGAACCCTGAATGTAGGAAAACGTTTACAAGCCATCCGGTCCCTGCATGACCAAAGTGGGAGCTGTGTCCGCATCCTCATGCATAAAGTCAGACGCACTCCCTGTGCTTGTTAGGGTTACCCCTTGTCACCAATTCATGGACAGGATCTCATGTTGCAGGAAGGGGGAGGAGGGTTTCCAGTTTCAGGGGCCTCAAAATTTCATCTCTGCTTTTTTTGCAGATCATGTGATTTTGTCGGCTTCCTCAAACTCCAGCGGGCATTGGAGCGGTTTGGTGGCTGGGATGCCGACCCCTCTCTTTGCCCCCAATTCTACAATTCTACAATTCTCTTAGCAGACGCTTTTATCCAAAGCGACGTACATCAGAGAGTAAGAACAACACAAGCAAGGATCTAGAAAAAAGGGAACAATGTCAGTAAGAGCAAACGATCAGCTTTGAGTCTGATTGGACACACAGGTGCTGACAGGAAGTGACCAGAGGCAAAGCACAACATTGAGGGCAGTTCTTGAGAGCTCTAATCAGTATAGAAACCATCTTATAAGTCGTTGTTATCAAACAAAAACCATCGTCATTACCATCATCATCATTAATAATATGGAGACCATCATCATTAAGTTAGTAGGTATTCATGAAAGAGCTGGGTCTTTAGCTTTTTCTTAAAGGTGCAGAGGGACTCTGCAGAGCACATGGAGTTTGGTAGTTGGTTCCACCACCGGGGGGCGACAGAGGAGAAGAGTCTAGTTAGAGACTTAGGACCCTGTTGTGAAGGTTGGATCAGACGCCTTTCATTGGCAGAGCGTAGTGGGGTGGGGGGGGGGGGGGTGTAGACCTGGATCAGAGAGTTAAAGTAAGGAGGAGACGTTTTTGTCACTGTTTTGTAAGCGAAGAGCAGAGTTTTAAATTTGATGGGAGCAGTAACTGGGAACCAGTGGAGGGAGATGAACAGCAGAGTGACTTCGTTTTCACATGACGGCCCTTTAATCAGTCACATACTACGATGACAGCAGGTTACTTATCTCTGCACTTTGACTCTTTGTGGTGCAGAAAGATAAAGTGAGATCGTGCCAGGCCTTTCTCAGATCACTTCATGATCTCTCCAAACAATAGAAGGACTTTGAACACAATAAAGTGCAGAACTTTAAAAACTAATTTACACCTTCAGGGCGGTGAAGAAGATAAATTGTCACACAGACAATCAGATTTCTGGGTTTGTTCTCAGTTATTTTCTATCATTGAGTTATGCAGGAATTATTCTTATTTTCTAGCCCTGCTCAGAACAGGCTGTTTCTGCGTCTGTACCTTTAAATATGTAAATGAGCTGTGTCTGAACACGCCCCCTCTCTGGAAGGGCTTGGGTGTCTCTGTGCTTTCTCACTCCATGTCCTGTTGTTTACGGTGAGAAGGCAGACTCAGAGGGCAGAACAAACACCTAGCTGTGGGAGTGTCACCCACCTGGGGGAGGGGCTACTGCCCTTTGTGATGTCATGAAGGGAAAATCTCCAAACAGCCTGTTCTGAGCAGGGCTAAAATAGAGGGGTTTATAGACATGATCAAATACAGGATCAGAGTGGATTTAGAACAAGAAACTTCACACACATGTTGAAGAGGAGCTCTGACTTATTTAAACTGAAGAGGAGGAGGATATGTGACTTTTACATTTATGTTTGAAATGTCACTCCTCTGTTCATCTCCCTCCACTACGCTCTGCCTTCTTCTAGATTTATATTTCCTGTAGATAAAGCACAAGACCTGTATCATTTCAAATGGCTTCTTATCTTTGTAAACTGTTTACAACTCTAAATGTGATAATATTTTAAAAGTCTGTGTTTCAGATTTCACTTTTAGTGAAACAACTTTGTAATACATTATCATCAAAACTACCTCATGAAATACACACTGTTTAAAAATTAAACACATTTTAACAGCATGTGATTGTGTTGATGTGTCTGGGTATTAAAGGTCACACATATATATATATATATATATATATATATATATATATACGTCCGCCATTGTATAAATCTCATGTAAACGTTAGTGAACATGTTGCACACTGATGTAAAATGCAGGAGAGTGTCACATTACAAGCCCCAAATATTTCCTCATCTACACATAAACAGAGGTCCCGAAAATCTTCACCCTGGAAGGAGTTTTCCAAATGTACATTTTCAGCGACCTAAAATGCATTTTGCATACCAAAGGCCAAAACACAGAGAAAGCTATGTTAAAAAAGAACGCCTACGTGCGGACTATAGTCCTTCAACCCAACAATTTATGTTTGTCCTCTGTGTGGGACATGAATCTCCAAAGGATATTTCTGAAACCTGTTGGACCCTGTAGAGGACAATCTGGTCTTTCTAATGAGCGGCGCCATCTCGACTAACACATTTTATGGTGGCAAGAGAGGTAAGGTGTTGGTATTAAACTAAAACTATGACTACTACTACTACTACCACTACCCACATGACCTGCTTCATTATTATCATTACTAACATTGTATTATTATTATTATTATTATTATTATTATTATTATTATTATTATTTAGCATCAATGTATATACACACTGTACATTCTATATATTTTATTATATTAGTCTATATTATATAACATTTCATTATATTACACTATATTGTTTATATTATATTATACTACATTATATTATATAACTGCACTCTGCATTACTGCGGTACAACACTGCCTCTCTTCTCTGCTGTTTTACATACTTGCTGCTATTTATCACACCAAGTCACTTTAATCATCACACACCCTGCATAGTTAACTTCATCATTCATTTTGTACTTGTATATACCCCCTATTTTTATTTATCTTATCTAATCTATTTTGTTTAATGAGTATTTTGTATTTTGACCTTACTTGTCTGTGCTGCTGCAACGCCCGAACTTCCCCTCTGGGGTTCAATAAAGTATTATCCTATCCTATCCTAAAAACCCACATTTCTGCTTTTTCTTAAAGTAAATAGTCGACATGTTTCAGATAGGCAAGTTTATTCGTAAGGTGCATTATAGCAACAAGGCAATTCAAAGTGCTGCTCACAAGACATTGAACGCATCATGACAGAGAGAAAAAGAATAAAATAGAACATTTTAAAATCATGAAGAGAAGCAGTTTTTAAAGATCTGCACGACATTTTAACCACCTAACTACTTCTTTTTATGAACTTCATTGTGGACTTTGATGCTTCATCTGCTTTTTTATGAACATATTGGTGTCACAGGTGAGACAGAACATTTTGCACAACCCTGCGTTCACGTACTGGTGGAATAATTGGACAAAAGAGTTTCTATCAGGGAAAAGTTTCGTCTAAGCTTCCTCAAGTTTAAAGGACATTTAGAGAAAGTTATTGTAGCCTATTAGCAGACTTGACAGAGTCTAGTCTCACAACTGTTTAAACTTACGCGTTGCCTTTCAGGTTAAGGCGAATTTGTCATTAACTTTATTCTGTGATGTTGTAAAAATGGTTGCTTTTAGTTTAGGGTTTCCCAGATTAAACCTGCACTTTAGAAAACAACATATTCAATTTATAATGTACATGTTGTTTTAATTTTTACGATTTTGAACAGAGCAATCTCAAGAAAAGAGAAGGTCTGAAGCGCAAGTGAACGCAGCACACATGACCATGTGACGTCAACGTAATGTTGACTGCTGTCAATGTTTAACTAAAGCAGAATTTCCGCAACACTAATCAGAGGCCAGTAGCAGACAGACTGCAGATAAACAAAGACATTAAAGGACATTACAGCTCTTAAAGGACATTACAGCTCGATAACATGAAGGTGTTGAACAAAGACGAACTGAAGGTCGCTGAAGCAGTTCTTCTGAATCACTTTCCCAGGAGTATAAAGGTAACGGAGCACGGCTGAAGGCTCCTTTTTTTCTATTTTATTTAACCAGGCAAGAATTGCTTGAGATCAAATAACCTCTTTTTCGAGCAAGGCCTGGCCAAAATGGCAGCAGTAAAAAAGAAATATAAGACAAACCTAAAAATAAAGCACGGACAAAAAGAGAACAAATACAGTCCAGACGGTGAAGAAGAAGAAGAAGAAGGAGGAGGAGGAGGAGGAGCAGGAGGAGCAGGAGGACGAGGTCATGTTAAACAAAAACAAACACAACACCACAATACACACTAAAAGAACAATTATGTGATGATGATAAAATACTATGCAGTGAAACATTTACACACTCCAAAATTAGCCATTAAAAAACTTTTAAAATCATTAAGAGTGACGAGTTCCTGCAGTTTGAGTGTTTTTTGAAGACTGTAAACATACCAAGGTGTTTAAAAGTGGAAACGGTCTCAATAAGAGTACCTTGAAATGTAAACAGAGTGGGCTGACAGTTAGTTTTGTCCCTGGATTTAGTGAAGATCCTCATTGTAGTTTTATCTGCATTAAGTACCAGTCTTAAAGACAGGAGTTGGGCTTCTATTTCTTTAAAAGCAGCTTGCAAGCGATCAACAGCCTTTAACACAGTCTCTCCAAAACAATAAATAATAGTGTCGTCAGCATAAAAATGGGCATTTGCATTTTGGACATATTTCCCCAAATCATTAATATAAATAGTAAACAACAAGGGACCTAATATAGAGCCTTGTGGCACCCCCTTGTGGACAGCCAAAGTATCAGAGGAGCAGCCATCAACTTAAACACATTGAGTCCTGTCTGAAAGATAGTTAGAAAACCAACAGCAGAATTAGACAATCCTATATTAGCCAGTCTATGCAATAATACATCATGGTCCACTGTATCGATGGTCCACTGACAGCTCCTTCATGCTGTCACAGGTGTTACGGTTTATCCAGTGACCGTGTTAAGAGAAGACTTCCAGCCGAATGCGAGTGTGGTTGTCATAGTTACAACAGACGTATTCGACTGAAAGTCACCAGTTAACACGGTCTCTCGTTACACCGTTACACCTGTGTATAAATAAATGAACGTTTTCTTCTTTCAACGTATAAGGTTGCGTATGTGCTATAACGAAAGTGTACTTCAAGCTTCTGTAAAGTGTTGCACCCATTGTTAAAAAACATGATTGTCCTAAACAAAGACGAAATAGGCTACACGTGGGTCATGAACTGTTCAAACACCTGCCCAGGTGATCAATGGTAACGTAAAAGCATGTTTGCATGCCCATTGTCAGCATGATTTGTGTCCATAAAATAAAATATGTATTTCCATCTTAGCTGTGAAGTGTTCCTGTTTGCAGGTTTACGGTTTCCTTCATGGTATCAACAGAAACAAACCGAGCACCCTGGAGGTGCTCGTTGATACCTGGCCGGATTTCAAGGTCATCATTTGCAGACCTGACCCCAAAGTGAGTTCACATGCAGGCCACTGGAGATTTTTTTTTGTAAAGCCACATTTTTATTTTAGTTTCAGTAAGTAGGATTTTGAGATACTGGGGACTTGAAGTGTTGCTGGAGCCTGAGACCTGAAGCCTTTCTCTCTTCATGCATCCTGCTAGTTGGTGAAGTTGTGACAGATAAACCTTCTCTGCTTCATTTACGGCTGCAGCCCTGAGAAAATGACCTGCGACCCCATTATCAAACGATGGATGTCGTTAAACGTTGTGTTTCCTTCTCAGAACCGGCGAGCACTGCAGTTCGTGAAGAAGGTGGCGTACTACAGCACGGACGAACAGATTCTGAGGAAAATGCTGGCGGAAGAGAACGCAGTAGACTGGAGCACTTACTTCCTTATTGGAGGCGAGTTAAGACAAGTATTCCTCAAACCTGTTTTTCTAACGAACTTTAAGAGAAAGAAAGATATAGAGGTGAAATATATCGCTGAGCCATCAGTGTTTGTAAAAACAACATCCTTTAAACAGAAATGAGGTTCGTGCATGTCTTGTAACTTTTGTCTAGTTGCTTCCTGCAGAAAATGCAGAAAACTGTTTAGCAGGAAGGAATCTTAAAGACAGTCCTCTGGGCGTCCCTCCCTCTGGGTGTCCCTCCCTCTGGGCGTTCCTCCCTCTGGGCATTCCTCTGGGCGTCCCTCCCTCTGGGCGTCCCTCCCTCTGGGCATTCCTCTGGTTGTCCCTCCCTCTGGGCGTTCCTCTGGGCGTCCCTCCCTCTGGGCGTCCCTCCCTCTGGGCATCCTCCCTCTGGGCGTTCCTCCCTCTGGGCGTTCCTCTGGGCGTCCCTCCCTCTGGGCGTCCCTCCCTCTGGGCGTTCCTCTGGGCGTCCCTCCCTCTGGGCGTCCCTCCCTCTGGGCGTTCCTCTGGGCGT
Source organism: Labrus bergylta (assembly GCF_963930695.1). Classification (NCBI taxonomy): domain Eukaryota; kingdom Metazoa; phylum Chordata; class Actinopteri; order Labriformes; family Labridae; genus Labrus; species Labrus bergylta. The sequence continues at coordinate 29,376,517 of NC_089204.1, forward strand.
CCCTTCCTCTGGGCGTTCCTCTGGGCGTCCCTCCCTCTGGGCGTACCTCTGGGCGTCCCTCCCTTTGGGCGTTCCTCTGGGCGTCCCTCCCTCTGGGCGTACCTCTGGGCGTCCCTCCCTCTGGGCGTTCCTCTGGGCGTCCCTTCCTCTGGGCGTCCCTCCCTCTGGGCGTCCCTCCCTCTGGGCGTACCTCCCTTTGGGCGTCCCTCCCTCTGGGTGTTCCTCCCTCTGGGCGTTCCTCTGGGCGTTCCTCTGGGCGTTCCTCTGGGCGTCCCTTCCTCTGGTCGTCCCTCCCTCTGGGCGTCCCTCCCTCTGGGCGTTCCTCCCTCTGGGCGTTCCTCTGGGCGTCCCTTCCTCTGGGCGTCCCTCCCTCTGGGCGTCCCTCCCTCTGGGCATTCCTCTGGGCGTCCCTCCCTCTAAGCGTCCCTTCCTCTGGGCGTCCCTCCCTTTGGGCGTCCCTCCCTCTGGGCGTCCCTCCCTCTGGGCGTACCTCTGGGCGTCCCTCCCTCTGGGCGTACCTCTGGGCGTCCCTCCCTCTGGGCATCCCTCCCTCTGGGCGTTCCTCTGGGCGTCCCTCCCTCTGGGCGTTCCTCTGGGCGTCCCTCCCTCTGGGCGTACCTCTGGGCGTCCCTCCCTCTGGGCATCCCTCCCTCTGGGCGTACCTCCCTTTGGGCGTACCTCTGGGCGTCCCTCCCTCTGGGCGTCCCTTCCTCTGGGCGTCCCTCCCTCTGGGCGTCCCTCCCTCTGGGCGTTCCTCTGGGTGTCCCTCCCTCTGGGCGTCCCTCCCTCTGGGCGTCCCTCCCTCTGGGCATCCCTCCCTCTGGGCGTTCCTCTGGGCGTCCCTCCCTCTGGGCGTCCCTCCCTCTGGGCGTCCCTCCCTCTGGGCGTCCCTCCCTCTGGGCGTTCCTCTGGGTGTCCCTCCCTCTGGGCGTTCCTCTGGGCGTCCCTCCCTCTGGGCGTCCCTCCCTCTGGGCGTCCCTCCCTCTGGGCGTACCTCCCTCTGGGCGTACCTCTGGGCGTACCTCCCTCTGGGCGTACCTCCCTCTGGGCGTACCTCCCTCTGGGCGTTCCTCTGGGCGTACCTCCCTCTGGGCGTTCCTCTGGGCGTTCCTCTGGGCGTCCCTCCCTCTGGGCGTACCTCTGGGCGTCCCTCCCTCTGGGCGTACCTCTGGGCGTACCTCCCTCTGGGCGTACCTCCCTCTGGGCGTACCTCTGGGCGTCCCTCCCTCTGGGCGTCCCTCCCTCTGGGCGTACCTCCCTCTGGGCGTACCTCTGGGCGTCCCTTCCTCTGGGCGTCCCTCCCTCTGGGCATTCCTCTAGATTGTTTTTACTTTGCCTGTCTTCTGGTTTTTGCCTTGAGACATTTTACCTGTCTGGTTCTGTTCCTGTGTTTGCATCAGTTTCACCTTTTTTTTCTCCCCTTTCTTCTTGTTTGGCATTACATATCATTTAAAAGTTAGCAGCTTAAAATGCACTAACCAGACTACCGTTTGAAGTCAGAAGTCACAAACAAACATAAACGTACCCATTCCAGCTCTCTAAAGTACCACCAGGTGGGGTACAAGTCTCCAAAACACCTTCAGAGAGTATACTTTTATTTCAGCACCTGGGTGAATACTTCTTCCACTTCTTAGATACTCGTGCAGAAAAAAAACAAAGATTAATTTAACTCTTGCTTTTTTTTTCCCTCCAGGATTTGACGTTTCCCACGCCCCCATGCTCAAAGAAGTGGCTGCAGAGAGAGAAGTCAACCACAGGTTCTACACTTTGGTGCATCTGATGTATTTACCGGACATCGGCAGTCTGCTCGCACCTGAAGTCGACAGGTACAGTCGGATAAGTGAGGGACTTTAAATGAGGCGCCCGGGGGGGCACACATGTGTTCTTCACTGCACTCGTGCTTTGTGAAGAAATTTAACTGAAGTAATAATTTAACTGGGATCGATTCAACCAGACCAGTGCATGGTATAGGATATATGTACCGTTGCTACCTAAATCTACAACAGAAAAAAAAAGTAATTATTTTTCTTCTAATTGGATGAAATAGTATTTTTGTCCGTGTCTCCACAGAGAGCTTGAAGCGAGGGTTTCCCCCCTCGCCCCCTCTCATGCTGAGCTGGTGAATCAGACGTGGAAGTTTGGAGGGAGCGAGAAGGGCTTCAGGAACATTCAAAAACTCATCAGCTCCTTCCCTTCATGCTGCATCACAGATGGCCAGGGTCAGCCCGTGTCCTGGATCCTGGTGTATGATTACTGTGCCATGGGCATGCTGTACACGCTGCCGGAGCACAGAGGGAAAGGTTATGCCAAAGTCCTGATCTGCAGCATGGCGAGGAGGCTCCACGCTGAGGGGTACCCGGTGTACTGCTTCATCGAGGAGGAGAACACGCTCTCCCACAGGCTCTTTACAAAGCTGGGCTTCACTGAGGCGCCCTCATACAGGGCTGCATGGTTTGAGTTCAACTTTTGATGATGTCATTGTTAAGATCTGTGAGGGAATTTTGATGTGCACTCATGAAAAGAGATGGTAGAGGTGGCGTGCAGACAGTCTATGGTCGTGCAGCGATCACAGGATATAAACTTCACTCCCCCCCTCCCACTGGCCCCTCCCACTGGCTCCAGGTGAATTCTCCTGATTATATCCTGCTGCGTTCTCACATCAGCTCACTCTGACTTTCTGCAGAATGATGTGTTGGTACTGGGGGGGTGTGTATAAAAGTTCAGTATGAGCCTGACTGTCAGAAGAGAACTACTGTAATGTCTTCTTTCCATGCTGCATGTAGTAAAAAGGTTTTTGACTCATAACTCCAAGTTTGTATGTCTTCAGAAAACAAGCATTTCTTATATTTTTTTGAAGAAATTTCTCTCTCAGATAATTGACGGTTAGTTAAGACAGAGAACAAGTCTTTGGGCATACTCTGAGATCTATTCCACCATCTGACTCCAACTCAGATTGAACTTTGTTTACCGACTTTGCAGCGCGACAAAGCTCACCGCTGATAGTTCTGCTGTGGTGGGATTTTTCTGCCGGAAGCATCGCTCGGAAACGACTGCTGTTGTAGACTTCTGATTCAACACAGAGTTGAAACACATGCAGGCTGGACTGTGGCTGGGAAGCAAGGAGGAGGAGGAGAAGCGGCTTGACCTGGTAACGAGGAGGCAGGACTGGAGAGTGATGAGCCACGCCCACCTCACAGACAGACACAAGAGGGACGGGGGGAAACCCCGGGAATGCTGAGACTGCGGTCAAGGCCGAAACAACATCGTCTCACAAAAACAGTGACAAAGATTCAGAAAAATACAGGCTTTTTCTGCTTCTTCTTGTACTCCCTCTTCAAAGACAGGTTGTTTTATTTCACAAAGCAGCATTAGTGTAGTTTATTCTCAGGTTCAAGTGTAGAACTTTTTATTGTCTGCTGATGGAATTCAGTTAGTAAAAGGTAACTGTAGTGTTACTACAAATCCAGAGGTAGGCGGTAATGCAACTCTTTGGAAGCCAACAGCCTTTAAAAACAAACAAAGAAGAAGAAGCTCCAATTTTAATCTACAACCATTGATTAGGAAGTCTGTCAGTTATGCTGGAAACACGAGAGATGCAGTCAAAGTAACTGGACTGAGGCTGGGTCACTGTGGGTTAAACCAATGTTTACACACTGTAGGAAAACATCCCAGTGGACTGTGTGAATGTGGAAGTCCAGAAACAGTTATACACATAGGAATGTAAAAAATAACACCTTACAAAGAAAGACATTATTCAAAAGATTGTCTGAGTGGGGATAACTTTGTTTTTCAGTTAAAACATTGCTTGGTCAATATGAGAACCACCCCTTGATTGCAAAAACAGTTATTCGTTTTCTACATATAATAATAATATAATAATAATAAAGTTTATTTATAAAGCACTTATCAAAACCAACGTCACAAAGTGCTTTACAGAAAAAAGAAAAAATCCCAAAAGTCAAATACACAACAATAAAATCCTATTAAAAGCATGAAAAATAAAACAACAGTGCAGCAATCATCCAATGAACAGAGAAAAGAGAAACAACCGAGACAGAGATTGGCTAAAGTTAACAGTAAAACAAATAAAACATCCTGGATGAAACAAGGATTATAAGAAGGCCTTGCGATAAAAATGTGTTTTTCAAGAATCTGAAGTTATGCTTTTGTAGAATGACTTAGTTCCCGTCTACCTGTGGAGGGCAGTGATACGCCTAGATGTGTCTGACTGTCGGAAAATTTACAAGAAGAAGAAGAAGAAGTTTCTCCATGCACTTGAGACTTCACCCCACGGAGGGTGCTTCACGCCTTCGTTCAGCTGTGGGCGTGACGTCACCTCACTCGTGCAGGAGAGTGAGTGTGGAGGGAGCAGCTCGAGGAACAGGAATAACTACTTTTGGGTTTTTTTTTTTAATTCCAAACGGGATTCAAACTTTTCTGTCCAGTGACGATGGAGCTGAGCGAGCAGCAGCTGAAAGTGTCAGAGACTGAGCTGAGGAGATATTTACCTCGCTCACTGCCGGTGTGTGTCTGATTAAATATAATCTTATTTAGTTTATAGAACTCAAATCCAACGATGTGTTCAAGTACAACATTTAAACATGAATCAGAAGAGGTATGTGTTCCTGTTTATGGTGGTTACATGTGATTCTCTCGGCTGCAGATACATTAAATAATCTGAAAATATAAAGTGCAATCGTCCCAGAATATTTTATTTATTTGGTAGATGTTTTAAACTCAGAAATAGGCACAGGTAACCAAAAAGAGTAACTCACTAAACCGTTAATATGCCAACAAAGACGTTAAAATGATCTGCACATTGCACTTTGACTCCCTGGACACTTTACACTGTTTACATTATTCTATATTTTATATTTTGTATATTCAAATAATTATTTTTTAAATTTTACATTGTATTCTATTTTACTGTATTTATGCGTGTTAGTAATTTGAGTGTTTATTGCATGGCCTTGTGGAACAGTCCTTACATTTCACTAAACATCTGTATGAGCATGTGACAAATACAAATCTTGAATCTTGAATCTTAAAATCAGTTAGACTAATTCGGTAAATAATTCACTTAAATTAATGTTAATAGGTATTTTAACTTTTTTGAAACAGCAGCTTTTTAAAATACAGATCAGGCAGAATTTCACAATAAAAGCGCCCAGAGAATATATATATATATATTTTTTTTTGGCCAATTAGCAACCTTCGATTTTGAAAAATTAAGCCAACATGGAAGTGCAAAATCTTGCAGTTCATCGAGTGTCCACTAGAGGCTGGCTACAGAAGAACAGGAAGTCACATACACACCCATTCTAAAAAGCCTGTTTTTACAGCAGAAATGAACATGTTTACAGCCTGGTTCAAAAAACCAAATAGGTGTGATTAGCTCATGTCTGGATGGACACACACTGTACGGGGGGTGAATGTTTTGATGACTCATCAGTTTTGATTTGATGAAGGATAAGAGTTATTCACAATAAGGCGTGTAGCTGACCTGATTGACAGGTGGGCGCGGTGTAACGGTTTGTCAGGAGGTTTAAAACCCGCCCCAGCTCCAGCTCTCAGCCTGTCGTTAGGTTGACTGAAAGTTAGACTGAGACAGCATTTCCAGCATCGACCGCCATCGATGGGACTCCAGCGCCCCCTGCAGGAACAGACGGGTGACGTCACTCAGACTTCAAACATTAATATTTACAGTCTGTGGTTTGACTTTCTTCATATCTGATCAAACTATTTATTGGATGTAAGAGTAACTTGTTGTTTCTATGTTGCAGGTTTACGGTTTTTTGATGCACAGAAACCGAGTCCGTTCAGATCCTTTGGCGGTGTTTGTGGACAGATGGCCTGACTTTAACGTCCTTATCTGCAGACCAACATGTAGAGAGGTAATCACTGAAGCTGCCTGAACATGTTCGTTAAATATAAGATCACACAGCATGCATGAATATCATGTTTCTTACAGAAGGGCGATCTCTTCAAAGACATTCATGTTTTTGCAAATGATAAAACCAGTCTTGAAGAAACCATCAGGAAGTCGTCCGTCATCGATTGGACCAGGTTCCTCTGTCTTGGTGAGAGCATTTTATTCTTTGAATTGTCTCAATTATCTGACATCAGTTCACTTACTTTTTAATCTCTCCTACTCCAACCACATTTCTTTTATGAAGATGTGATCAATGTACTGAAGCCCTCAACCCTTAAAGATCACATATTCCAAACCCTCTTCTCCATGTTCCTCTAACTGTAACGTGTCTCTAGTCCGTCTACAAACCCCCCAATGATGAGAAAAGTTCATCCTCTCTGTCTTCTGCCTGCTCCACTTTTCAGAAAATGTGTGCTCAAACAGGCCGTTTGGAGATTTTCCCTTCATGACATCACAAAGGGCAGTAGCCCCTCCCCCAGGTGGGTGACACTCCCACAGCTAGGTGTTTGTTCTGCCCTCTGAGTCTGCCTTCTCACCGTAAACAATAGGACATGGAGCGAGAAAGACCGAGTACACCCAAGCCCTTCCAGAGAGGGGGCGTGGTCAGACACAGCTCATTTACATATTTAAAGGTACAGACACAGAAACAGCCTGTTCTGAGCAGGGCTGAAATAGAGGGGTTTATAGACATGATCAAATACAGGATCAGAGTGGATTTAGAACAAGAAACTTCACACACATGTTTTGAGGAGCTCTGAGACTTATTTAAACTGAAGAGAAGGAGGATATGTGACTTTTACATTTATGTTTGAAAATAAGAATAATTCCTGCATAACTCAATGATAGAAAATAACTGAGAATAAACCCAGAAATCTGATTGTCTGTGTGACGATTTATCTTCTTCACCGCCCTGAAGGTGTAAATTAGTTTTTCAAGTTCTGCACTTTATTGTGTTCAAAGTCCTTCTATTGTTTGGAGAGATCATGAAGTGATCTGAGAAAAAAATGGCACGATCTCACTTTATCTTTCTGCACCACAAAGAGTCAAAGTGCAGAGATAAGTAACCTGCTGTCATCATAGTATGTGACTGATTAAAGGGCCGTCATGTGAAAACGAAGTCACTCTGCTGTTCGTCTCCCTCCACTGGTTCCCAGTTACTGCTCCCATCAAATTTAAAACTCTGCTGATCGCTTACAAAACAGTGACAAAAACGTCTCCTCCTTACTTTAACTCTCTGATCCAGGTCTACAACCCCCCCCCCCCCCCCACCACCCCACTACGCTCTGCCACTACGCAAATTTAATTATTATCTGCATGATTCTGTCCAAGGATTCGATCATCGCCACATCGGGTTATTCAAAGCAGTGGCATCAGAAAAAGAAGTGCCCGGACGAGAGCTGGCCGTGTGTCAAGTGAAGATACTGGAGGACGTTTCCAAGCTTCCTGATATAGACAGGTATTGCCAGATTATCTGGAGGATTTCATCAGTACTTTGTAGGTGCATTCATGAAACGTCTTGAGGCAACCAAAACTTGAAAATCCAGTCAGAGGACAGGTTCTCTGGACAGGGTCGCCACCACATGTGTTACACTGTTTCACATGAAGAAACAGGAGTGCATGAACAGAATGTGCAGCACAGACTGAAATAACCCATAGCTCAGTAAACTTTGGGTGGAAGTTGAGTAAGTTTGAGCGTAGCTCACTGACATCAGGCTGATGAGCTTCCACCTGTAAGCTTGGCTCGCAGGTGGAAGCTCAAACTTGAGGTACCACTTATTTTTTACATCCCTGCGCCTGCAGGAACACGCTGCAGCGACTTAACTACAGTGTGCTGAACGGTACAAAATAGCACATGATTAACAAAATGAAAATGAATACAGACTTTATTTGTAGAGTTTCTTCTCATTTGCATGAAGGAACAACATTTTTTAAAGTTTCCAGTTGTAGTCTGAGCTCAGCTTTAATCTGCTCTGTTCTTCTTCTTCAGCTCGGGGATGTCACTCAGCTCTCTGGACGAGTCGCACGTCAGCTTGGTGAATCAGACGTGGAAGTTTTCAAATAGCGACGAGGCTCTCGTTATGATTCGGAACATGGTAACAAACTTCCCTTCCTGCTGCGTGCTGGATGATGAAGGTCAGCCCGTGTCCTGGATCCTGGTGTATGATTACTGTGCCATGGGCATGCTGTACACGCTGCCGGAGCACAGAGGGAAAGGTTATGCCAAAGTCCTGATCTGCAGCATGGCGAGGAGGCTCCACGCTGAGGGGTACCCGGTGTACTGCTTCATCGAGGAGGAGAACACGCTCTCCCACAGGCTCTTTACAAAGCTGGGCTTCACTGAGGTGCCCTCATACAGGGCTGCATGGATGGGGTTCAATGAGCTTTGAATAACTGGTTATTAGCTGTTTTCGCACATGCTCTATTTCAGATAGAATGCCCCTGGAATGTTCCTGAGGTGCTTGTTCACACAAGTCTGTCAGAGCAGGATGTTTTTTTTATTTTATTGTGGAGGTCTCATCAGGTAATAAATAACATAAAAAAAGACACTGCTGCAATCAAAGATGTGGGACGAAGAGACAGAGCCTGATTCTAAGACGACACTGCTTTGCCTTGAACGTATTCACGATAATAACTAGACAATTTGCATTTGCCTGCAGAAAATGCGTGGGAATGCCGACTGCTGAAATGTTTTGCAAAACACTGCTGAATGAAGAAGAATCAGCAGAAACAGATGAAGGATTAGTAGATGAAGAAGTAAAAGATGAAGAAGAATAGGAAATAGTAGAAGAAGAGTAGTAGTAGAAGAATAAAAAGTAGTAAAAGCAGAAGAACAAGAAGTAGAAGAAGTAAAAGTATTAGTAGAAGATGAAGAAACAGTAGTAGAAGTGGTAGAACAAGTAGAAGATACTGCTTAAATGCAGTCAGACAATAAGAAAAAGGGGACAATGTCTCCCCATTGAGTGCTCATTTCAAGGGCTTAATTTAAGAGTTGGTGGCTAAATGATGATTTTGTGAGTAAGAGGACAAATGGCCGAACGCGTTGATGTGATTTTCATGTCTGGGATCCAAGAAATGTGGGAAGTGTTTAGAATTAGTTTTGGTATTTAGTTTACTAATATTTGGGTGTTGTTGTTTATTTAATTATTTTACACATTTTCTTTATTTAGAATAGATAATTGGGTAATATTTTCTTTTGCTAGTTGTTCGTTTAGTAAATTTAGTTTTGCATTAGTATTTTTGTTAGGTATTTGGGTAACACTGTGGGCACCAGAGGTTATTTAGGTAAGAGGCAGGTAGAGGACCAGCATGCACCTGGGTGGGCCTATGAGAGGCAGCAGGAGCTATGACTTTCTTTGTTCTTTTTTTGCTTTCTTTAAATAAACCACCAAACAACGGCAGATCTCGTGCATGGACATTGGATTTCTTTTGCCTGTGTACATCACATCCCCCATGGTGCATCAGTGGTCATTTGATTATTTTTGATATTAGTTTTAGATTTTTGTTTTTGTTTTTGGACAAATAGCCACTATACGAGCCAAAAGTAGACAAGCTGAAGTAAAAATAAATCTACAGATCTTAAAGTAATATTTGTATCCAACGACTGCTACAAGTGGAAGAGAGAGAGCAGTGGTGGTTTCTGTTTATCGAGCACTTTTGAAGTCTCAAAAAGATGTAAAAGTTATGTTTATATCTCTCCCTGAGTACATTTTGGTAATTGATGCCCAGGCTGATAAAACTGTTCTATAATTACATGTGTGTCACATGTGTCTCGTAGAACGCATTCATGTGTTGCATTCAGTGTTTAATTCATTGATTAATTGATTTTAATCAATTGTTCAGTTCATATGAATTGTTGCTCACATACCCAAACATACAGTAACTGTAAGATTTCATTTATAACACAAACAGATATTTTAATCTGATCTATAAAATAAAATAGGAAACAAAACAATTGAGTGGAAAATAATATACAGCTTGTTTATCAACTCAATTACATTAAAACCCATTAACAATTGTTAGATACTGCAGCCCATCAGTGTTTGGCCTTATAATTATTCAGCAGTAAAACAAAGGCAAAGTGCAGTTTTAGCCGTAAAACTGAAATGGTTAACCTGGAGTTCATATTACAATATATATTTAAAAAATGGTTTTCTCAGTTTGGCATTATTGCAGATAGAAGGGATGCATTCCTCGGCTGTTATGCTGCATTCATGTGGATTCGGACAAACCGGAAAACGAGTTTCCGAGTTGTAAAATGCACATGAACACCTGCTCAAGAATGACTTCCCAACTCGGAAACTGGGACCACCCGAGCAGCACCTGAATGCAGCATACATACCTGAGAGGACTGATGACACTTGCTAGACAGATGCAACGAGGTGTGCCACACTCAGCCCAAAACAACAGTACTTCTTAGACTACATGCACAGGTACTATGAAGTATTACTGTACTTTTTGAGAAATCCACTGTCAAAGTCCCTTATATGTCATGTTACAGAGTCTTTTTTTTCTGACTTTGATGTCTTGTAATCTGTCACATTCAAAACACTGCAGAGAGCTGTGTCATAGTACCTGTGCATGTAGTCTAAGAAGTACTAAGTCCAACCATTTAATTACCTGCGAGGTGCGCCACACCCAGCCCAAAACAACAGCCGTGATGTAGATGCATTAACATCCGCCTATTCATTGAGTAGCAGTAGCTCAGTGGTGACAGAAACATGATGTGGAAGTTGGTGCTTCTTGTTCTTTTCTCCATTGGGGTTTTGGGTAGGATTGGGGGTCGCGATGAAATAGATCTCAACCAAGATGTGGAGGCTCGAGAACTTCTGAAGTCTGCGGTGGAAGAGCACAGCCAGTTTGTTGACAAACTCGAGTTTGTTACAGTTCTGTGAACACTCACACACCTGGAGACAAGCCGGATATCAGGTGTGGTCTCTGTCAGTGGTGAGACGCACTTCTTTTTCAGTCTCAGGGTATACTCCCTTCTAAATCCCTCACGGGGCATGACCCTCCCTGTCTCTAAACTCTGAACTAGCAGGCTGCTGTAGGAGGCCTACGCACTAACGAAACGTGCAAGCGAACTGCTGCATTCACGTGGTGTCGGACAAATCGAAAAAATGACTTTCAGAGAACTTTGTAAAATGCACATGAATCTGGGACCATCCGAGGGACACCTGAACGCACCATTACAGAAGGCCCTGAAAGTCACTACACGCAAAAACATTTCAAGAACAGCAAGAAGAGGAAATTAGTGAAAGACAAAAATATTTAATAGGACATAAAAACAACCTCGTGAACTTTATTTCTTGGCTTTTGGTGAAACATCTTTGAGTTTCACGAGATGTTTTCATGATTTTTTTATTTTTTTAACATTTCATGTAATATTCTTTTTTGTTTCTTTAAACGTTTTTTTAAGTTCTATAAAATATTTTTCCATGTTGTGAGATAAGTAATAAGTTTTGTTTTATTGCGCATTTAGATAAATGTTTTTGCATTTAGTGAAATGTTGTTCTTTTGAATACAAACGTATGATCCCACGCCCGGCCCTATCAAACCAGCTCCAACTCCTAAAGTTAAGACCCAAAAACAGAGTAAATTAAAATGTCATTTATCAAGTTGGCTTGATTGCAGTGGTTGTTCATTGAGATTTTGTTTTTCATCTGCCGTAGAGTTTCTACTGAGGTTACTGATCTGTATTTCCTTGACCCGCCCTCTTGTCCTCACAGGTGGTTGAAGGTGTTAAGTACTTCTTCACTGTGACTATGGCGAGGACCCAGTGCCTGAAAGTGGATGCAAATGACAAGGAGAATGGATTGTGTGTCGTCCATACAGACCCAGATGAAGCTAAGGTAAAGACTTGAGGGACCTGACTGTGGCTTTTAGAAAATGCCTTCTTTGCTCATTCAGGATTAAACGGGATATATTTATTAAACTGTTTATACTGATGAATTGATGATTCATGTATAAAATGTGCTCTCCTTCCTCAGCCTTACCAATGCTCATTCACGGTGTGGGTCAGATCCTGGACCTCGACCGGCAAAGAGTTTACGCAGACCTGCTAAGAAGAAAACCAACGCAGGAAAATCATTCAGTGCTCCCACATTGTAGCACAATCTCCTTCCAGATTTCTATTTCCTGTAGATAAAGCACAAGACCTGTATCACTTCAAATGGCTTCTTAGCTTTGTAAACTGTTTACAACTCTAAACGTGATAATCTTTTAAAAGTCTGTTTCAGATTTCACTTTTAGTGAAACAACTTTATAATGCATTATCATCAAAACTACCTCATGAAATACACACTGTTTAAAAATTAAACACATTTTAACAGCATGTGATTGTGTTGATGTGTCTGGGTATTAAAGGTCACACGTGTGTGTGTGTGTATATATATATATATATATATACGTCCGCCATTGTATAAATCTCATGTAAACGTTAGTGAACATGTTGCACACTGATGTAAAATGCAGGTGAGTGTCACATTACAAGCCCCAAATATTTCCTCATCTACACATAAACAGAGGTCCTGAAAATCTTCACCCTGGAAGGAGTTTTCCAAATGTACATTTTCAGCGACCTAAAATGCATTTTGCATACCAAAGGCCAAAACACAGAGAAAGCGGTGTTAAAAAAGAACGCCTACGTGCGGACTATAGTCCTTCAACCCAACAATTTATGTTTGTCCTCTGTGTGGGACATGAATCTCCAAAGGATATTTCTGAAACCTGTTGGACCCTGTAGAGGACAATCTGGTCTTTCTAATGAGCGGCGCCATCTCGACTAACACATTTCATGGTGGCAAGAGAGGTAAGGTGTTGGTATTAAAAACCTACATTTCTGCTTTTTCTTAAAATAAATAGTGAACACGTTTCAGATGGCATTTTTTTTTTTGGTAAGGTGTGTTATGGCAATTAAAAGTGTTGCTCACCACTTCAAACTTGTGGAATCAGCATCAGGGGGAAACCAGCTTCTGGCCCAGACCGACACAACGTTCAGCCTCTTCACAAGAAACTGGTATGAGACACGACTGCTGTATTGGAAAACAGCCGAACGATCGGAGTTTGAACCTCAGTGTTTTCACGTTGAAGTGCAAGTTCATGAAGTTTGAGTTGGACGGCGCACAATCGCTGCATGTTATTACTATGCAACACTTTTACGCAAGACTGTCGGCTGCATCCATTGACAATTAACCCGACTGCAGAGTGTGTTTTTGTGTTGGAAACTGGATTTGATCGGCCAATAAACAAGTTATGTTGGTCGAAAGCTTTTGGCCTGCTTTTCTGTCTCATTGTGGATGTCGATTGCTGCGCAACAAGCAGTTTAAAAAAACAAAAACGCTAACATGTTGCTGTAAATTACATTGCAGTGATTGATGTTGAAATGCCGTCAGCTAAAAGAAACATTAAAATCACTTCTAAAAGCTTGTGTACACAGAAATGTGCCAGGAAAAAAGGAGTGCAAGATGTAAACAAGCCAAGAAGTTTGTAGAAAAAAACTCTGTTAATGGAGTCAAGTGAAAATGTAAATTCAGTCAATTCCGAGCTTGCCACGTTCATTCAGTGTTATCAAGATGAAGCTCACATGCACGAATCTTTAAGCAAGGAAGGAGACATGTAATAGAAGCTCAAGAGGAAAAGCCGAGGAGAGAAAAGGAACAACTGGAACTTGAAACGGAACTGGCTGTAACAAATGCAAAGCTTCAGGTCTTGGAAATAAATTCATCAGCGTGTGGCTCAAAATATTCAGATGGCATGAACTCTTACTTTGAAAGGAACTATTCTCAAAAGGTCAGTGCATTAAATCCCAATGCACCAGTAGTTGAAGGAAATGTTATTGCTGGACTTGATACCATCTCTCATCCACAAGATGTTAAGCCCAAACAAAGACAAGAAACACAAAAGGATGAGATGTTACAGCTTCATGCTCCAGTAAAAGTGACTGAAACTGCTAATGAACATCAAGCAGGACTTGTATGTAAGCAGACTGACGACTATCAGAATGACATTGTAAACATAATGCAGAGACAAAATGATATTACTTCTCTGCTGGTCCAGCAAAATCTGAGTTCTATTCTCCCACCAAGAAACATCCCTGTATTTGATGGAGACCGTCTTCAATACAGGTCTTTCATAAGAGCTTTTGAGAATGGCGTGGAGGAAGCTAATAGGCGCGACTGCTTGCATTTTCTCAAACAGTACACCAGGGGGCAACCAAGAGATTTGGTGCACAGCTGACTTCAAAAATGGGATACCATAGAGCTAAAGGTCTTTCAGCAGAGCATTTTGGAAATGAATACAAAATTGCAGCTGCCTATATGGATAAGATTCACAACTGGCCACTTGTTAAAAGTGAGGATACTAAAGCACTACAATCATTCTCACTGTTTCTCGAGATTTATGCAATGGCGGATTTATATATGTGACCTTTAATACCCAGACACATCAACACAATCACATGCTGTTAAAATGTGTTTAATTTTTAAACATTGTGTATTTCATGAGGTAGTTTTGATGATAATGCATTATAAAGTTGTTTCACTAAAAGTGAAATCTGAAACAGACTTTTAAAAGATTATCACGTTTAGAGTTGTAAACAGTTTACAAAGCTAAGAAGCCATTTGAAGTGATACAGGTCTTGTGCTTTATCTACAGGAAATAGAAATCTGGAAGGAGATTGTGCTACAATGTGGGAGCACTGAATGATTTTCCTGCGTTGGTTTTCTTCTTAGCAGGTCTGCGTAAACTCTTTGCCGGTCGAGGTCCAGGATCTGACCCACACCGTGAATGAGCATTGGTAAGGCTGAGGAAGGAGAGCACATTTTATACATGAATCATCAATTCATCAGTATAAACAGTTTAATAAATATATCCCGTTTAATCCTGAATGAGCAAAGAAGGCATTTTCTAAAAGCCACAGTCAGGTCCCTCAAGTCTTTACCTTAGCTTCATCTGGGTCTGTATGGACGACACACAATCCATTCTCCTTGTCATTTGCATCCACTTTCAGGCACTGGGTCCTCGCCATAGTCACAGTGAAGAAGTACTTAACACCTTCAACCACCTGTGAGGACAAGAGGGCGGGTCAAGGAAATACAGATCAGTAACCTCAGTAGAAACTCTACGGCAGATGAAAAACAAAATCTCAATGAACAACCACTGCAATCAAGCCAACTTGATAAATGACATTTTAATTTACTCTGTTTTTGGGTCTTAACTTTAGGAGTTGGAGCTGGTTTGATAGGGCCGGGCGTGGGATCATACGTTTGTATTCAAAAGAACAACATTTCACTAAATGCGCAATAAAACAAAACTTATTACTTATCTCACAACATGGAAAAATATTTTATAGAACTTAAAAAACATTTAAAGAAACAAAAAAGAATATTACATGAAATGTTAAAAAAAAAAAAAAAAAAAAAAAAAAAATCATAAAAACATCTCGTGAAACTCAAAGATGTTTCACCAAAAGCGAAATTAAATTAAAAACATCAGGAATCCAAACTAACTACATAAAAACAGTAAGATAAGAAACTGTAATTTCACTAATTTCCTCTTCTTGCTGTTCTTGAAATGTTTTTGCGTGTAGTGACTTTCAGGGCCTTCTGTAATGGTGCGTTCAGGTGTCCCTCGGATGGTCCCAGATTAATGTGCATTTTACAAAGTTCTCTGAAAGTCATTTTTTCGATTTGTCCGACACCACGTGAATGCAGCAGTTCGCTTGCACGTTTCGTTAGTGCGTAGGCCTCCTACAGCAGCCTGCTAGTTCAGAGTTTAGAGACAGGGAGGGTCATGCCCCATGAGGGATTTAGAAGGGAGTATACCCTGAGACTGAAAAAGAAGTGCGTCACACCACTGACAGAGACCACACCTGATATCCGGCTTGTCTCCAGGTGTGTGAGTGTTCACAGAACTGTAACAAACTCGAGTTTGTCAACAGCCACAGATCAAAGGGAAGCCTTACTCACCTGTTTCTCGGCCTTTATCACCTCCTGCGGCATGGTGTAGTACATATCGTTACTCTGCTGGTTGTGTTCTTCCACCGCAGACTTCAGAAAATCTAGAGCCTCCTCATTTTTTTTAATGTCTATTTCATCGAGACCCCCGACCCCGACCCCGACCCCGACCCCGACCCCGACGGAGAAAAGCGCCGTAAGAACAAGAAGCACCAACTTCCACATCATGTTTCTGTCACCACTGAGCTACTGCAACGACTCCATGCCTTGATGTTTTTCCTCCTTATTGTAGGCGGATGTTAATGCATCACAGCTGTTGTTTTGGGCTGGGTGTGGCACACCTGGCAGGTAGGCTAATTAAATATCGTTGCATCTGTCTAGCAAGTGTGATCAGTCCTCTCAGGTATGTATGCTGCATTCAGGTGCTGCTCGGGTGGTCCCAGTTTCCGAGTTGGGAAGTCATTCTTGAGCAGGTGTTCATGTGCATTTTACAACTCGGAAACTCGTTTTCCGGTTTGTCCGAATCCACATGAATGCAGCATAACAGCCGAGGAATGCATCCCTTCTATCTGCAATAATGCCAAACTGAGAAAACCATTTTTTAAATATATATTGTAATATGAACTCCAGGTTAACCATTTCAGTTTTACAGCTAAAACTGCACTTTGCCTTTGTTTTACTGCTGAATAATTATAAGGCCAAACACTGATGGGCTGCAGTATCTAACAATTGTTAATGGGTTTTAATGTAATTGAGTTGATAAACAAGCTGTATATTATTTTCCACTCAATTGTTTTGTTTCCTATTTTATTTTATAGATCAGATTAAAATATCTGTTTATGTTATAAATGAAATCTTACAGTTACTGTATGTTTGGGTATGTGAGCAACAATTCATATGAACTGAACAATTGATTAAAATCAATTAATCAATGAATTAAACACTGAATGCAACACATGAATGCGTTCTACGAGACACATGTGACACACATGTAATTATAGAACAGTTTTATCAGCCTGGGCATCAATTACCAAAATGTACTCAGGGAGCGATATAAACATAACTTTTACATCTTTTTGAGACTTCAAAAGTGCTCGATAAACAGAAACCACCACTGCTCTCTCTCTTCCACTTGTAGCAGTCGTTGGATACAAATATTACTTTAAGATCTGTAGATTTATTTTTACTTCAGCTTGTCTACTTTTGGCTTGTAACATAACAGTGATTGAATCGTTTTAAAACACGTGGTATCAAAAATAAGTGAAACATTTTCACAACTTTGCTTTACATATCTCCCTTTTCTGCGTAATTTTACCCATTACATGAGTGATGTAAAAAACCTCCCCAGTTCTGATAAAATTGAGTGCGTTTACATTGAGTGTCCTGGTTATGAGCCTTATCCTGGTTGGTCCTAAAACAAAGGCAAACTGCAGTATCTGACACCTTCATGGTGAAAGTGTCACTTACTGCAGTTTGCCTTGGTTTCACAGTGTATTTTACAGATACTGCATAACTAAAAAAAACCCAATATTTTTGGGAAATAAAGCAGTAGAACTATGAAACTCTCACAGATTGAGGAGCAGATACTGCACTTACGATTTTTGCAAAAAAGTGAATTTCACAAAAAGTGCAGATTTGGCTTTGTAGGGCAGAAGGAAGTGTCTGAAAATGTTATAAATCTTACTTCTGGGGGCAGATCTGTGATGACAAAGTATGTGACGTTCATACTTATTAAAGTTAAGTGTCCTGACGCATTTTCATTCGCCCGCGTTAAGACGACTTCAAACTGCGTTTTGGCTCTTAAGTGTCTGAAGAAGAAACTTAAAGCAACAGTATGGAGGAATTTGGTTTGATGCGTTATGAAAATACACATTATGTATCTGACATTTTTCTGTGTCTGTACCTTTAAATATGTAAATGAGCTGTGTCTGACCACGCCCCCTCTCTGGAAGGGCTTGGGTGTACTCGGTCTTTCTCGCTCCTTGTCCTATTGTTTACAGTGAGAAGGCAGACTCAGAGGGCAGAACAAACACCTAGCTGTGGGAGTGTCACCCACCTGGGGGAGGGGCTACTGCCCTTTGTGATGTCATGAAGGGAAAATCTCCAAACGGCCTGTTTGAGCACACATTTTCTGAAAAGTGGAGCAGGCACAAGACGGAGAGGATGGACTTTTCTCATTTTCTAGAGAGACTCTTGACCTCTGCACAAAGAATAAAATGCAAAACAGAACTCTCATTGATTGACCACATGGACACATTGATGGAAGTAAACATGCTGATAAAATTTTATTTCATTTAAAAACACGGTGGGGGGTTTTAAGGATGCTTATCTAAATTATGTGATTGTTTTTGTGATTATAAAACAAAAAAGTGCTACTCTAAAAGTTCCTCTACATCGCCTCAGTGCACAGAATAATCTGGCGTCTGCAACCTAGTAACAGTTACAAAACATAGGAAAGTTAATACTGTGGTATTGCTTCGTCCACAGGAAATACTACTCGTGGTGAAGGTGCAAAGCGCTGCGACTCTTTCCCCCCACGCAGGTCTCTTAAGTGCACGTCTGCTCCGTCAGTTTGATCTCGCCGCTCCACGGTTTATCCCACACTTTGAAGGTGCACTGGTAAGACTGAGAAAGACAAAGCACAGTGGACACATTTTTATAAACACATCCCAGAACAAACCCTCTTCTGCTACAGAACATTACATGGTCAAAGATAAACAGAAGTGTGTTTGCTTTGAGGGGATTTTTTGGCCTTGACTATTTGTTTAAACCTCTTCACCTCAGTAAACATGCCTGAACCCTTCCCTTCACTCTGTTTGGTGCCAGCTTGTCTCCACGGTAACCCAAATTAAAAAAGCCTGACGGTTTCAAAGAAGAGGGGGGGCGGGGGGGGGGGGGGAGCATACTCTTGTTTCACAATCTGATGGCAGTGTCTTGCATCCCTGAAACATTCTTTTTTTTTTTTTGAGAGCGTGCACAGCTAAACGCTCAAATTAGACACGAGGCAGCAATCAGGTGTCGAGAAAAATGTTTCTGTTTCAAATGTGCTCTCCTTGTGATGTCACAGTGGGATTCTGGTAAAAAAAAAAAAAATCCCCTCCCCTCCCCTGATATCTCCACCTCCAGCCTAGAGTAAAACTTTTGTGCAGGTCTGCCATTTTTATTCCCTCTACAGAGGAGTGATGTCTACGGGGAAAACTCGGGGGGGGGGGGGGGGGGGGGGGGGGGGGTCATTACATTTAAAGAGACACACACACCAAAACGGAGCGTTCTGAGAGAGCTGGTTTATACAGGGTCACAAACCTCCTCTGGTGCTTGAGTCATGTTAGATTTTGACCAAAGCACAGCACAGATGTTTCACTGTTTGAAAAGGTGGGGGAGGGGGAGAATATGTCCCCTTTAAATTAAAGGGACCATCACTGGGCTGCCAGTGCCAATGATAGAAAATGGTTTTATGGTATGATATTTGTCTATATTGGTTGACTAAAACAATAGTTGATTTTTTCCCAGGTTGTAGTCCTTTTTATGAAGACTGTACCTGAGCCTTTGCTGGGTCCTCTTGGATGGCGCACTGTTCAGTTGCAGCGCTCTTACTGCAGGAGGTCGTTGCCATTCTCACAGTTATTATGTACAAGTAGCCAGCGACCATCTGGAAGGAGACGAGAGTGGGTCACAGAAATACAGATTAAGGATTACCTCAGTAGCAACACACATATAAAGACCAATTTAATACAGCAGCCAACATTTCCCAGTTCAGACGACAACGTCTTGATAACCACTGTGCACACGGATCAGCAAAAAAGACTAAGACTGTAGAATATGTGTAGACCAGTAGTTCGGTCCCAGAAGATCTGGTCAGTGTTGCCAGGTCCGCTTGTTGTAAGCGGCTTTGGGCTTGTTTTTCTGTAAAGTTGCTTGCAAATATCGTCAGTCACGGGTTGCAGCTTTTTGGGCTTGTTTTCTAAAGTGCAGTTGCTTGTTTGGGCTTTCTTTGCTCCCTGTATGAACCCCGATTCACTCCCAACTCTCCACAATAAAGCAAAACACAATCGCAACAGTTACTTTGTCCTTTTCCAAGAACCGTCCATAACCCTGTTTCCTTGGTTAGCCCGCCCGCCCGATCTATCTATCTATCTATCTATCTATCTATCTATATATACTGTTATCGAGTGGCCTCTGTTTTACACTATGTGGTAGGTTAGGTCACCTGTTGGGCTTCATTTTATTTCTTTGAGGAGCCAGCTCGCTTGTTTTGGGCTTGTTCCCATATAGCTGGTTGCTTGTTTCTCTCGCGAGATCTGGTAACAGTGGATCCGGCGTTAGTTGCGGTCAGCTCACATATGTGCATATAACTTTGTGCAGAGCTGTTCCCAAAGAGGAGAGAGTGGAATCAGTGGTTATTAAGAGAGAAACAGCTGCAGTCAGCGTCTTTGAAACAGTTTGTCACCTCCCCTTGTTGCGAGAAAAACAAACCATGTAACTGCCTCCCATGTTTAGTTTTTTCTCTTTTATTATTGTAACAGATAATTATTGTATTATTATTATCTGTTCTGCAGTCATTGAGGCGGAACTAATTATTATTGATTGTTCCGCATGCAGCAGTTTTGCCGACGCACCTCGACAGACGTGACACAACAACAGGATGAAGAGCGGAATAAAACTAAAGAAGTTAACACACATTAAAAGATAGATCTCCGCGAGTGGGCGTGGCTTCGGTGCATTCCGTGGACACGCCCACAGCATCCCAGAGGAGAGAGAGCAGCTACATTTTTCATGATTTTGAAGCTTAATTTTATAAACTTGCACGTTTTTTTCATTGCTGAAATTTGGCCTGGTGGTTAATAACACATTCTTCTTTTGTATAAAAAGCTAAAAAACATATATATATTTTTTGGTTTACAGGGACTTTAAGGAGAGTAAAGAAGGATTAGCCCCTCTTAGATAATAAGCAGCCTACGAGGTGTGTGTGAGTTTTACTGCTTTGTTTATGTAAATATTTTATATAAATATAAATATAAATATAAATAAGCGATGACGCGGGAATTGTTCTACTAATTGAAAGTGAGTAAATGAAAGTGTGTTATCTACGTTGTCTAAATGTTAACTCTTTAAAAGACAAAGGAATGACCCCCTGTGGTGTTAAACAGCTGTTCACAGGCCCAATGAAAACAAAGCGCAGATAGTTTAACACCTGGACTGTCCCTCTCCACTAGACCACAGCCTGTTAACGTCCACTAATCCAGTCTGGACTCTCACCTGTCTCTGGACCTTGATGACCTCCTGCGGCTTGGTGAGGAGCAGCCTGTTACTCTGCCTGTTGTGTTCGATCACCGCGAAGTTCAGGGCGTTCACAGCCCCCTCATTGGAGGCACTAATGTCGGTCGGTCCGCCGATCAAACCCGCCAAGCCGACGGAGAAACCCGCCGCGAGAAGAGGGAGCACAATCTTCCACATCGTGATTTCTGTGATCGCAGGAAAAGAAACGAGAAAAACAACTGGACGCTGCCCTCCCTGTTATATAAACAAAGACGACGTCACGACCGAGGGACGTGCGCTGGGAGTGGCGCTTCCCGTCAGCCAATCACAAAGCTCCTGGTGCATTCCGGTGTACCTCGGAATTTACAGAGTTCCCGTTACTTCTTAGGAAACTGACAGTGTATCTGAATCATGAGATTCAGACTTCATCTCCAAATGTACAAATTGATGCTTCCAATATGTTTTATGTTTTTCTAGTCTTGTGTCTTTTCTTAGCATTTATTTTATATAGCATATAGCATTTATATATATTATATACATACATATTTACATATATATGTACTGTACATATATTCTAGTTTTATTTAAACTTTCTTAATTGCACTGTACGTTGTTACTCTTATCTTCTATACTATTTTTTATTTTTGCATTGTTAAGGAGAGCTTGGAACCCAAACATTTCATTGCCAGCTATGACTGCTTTGCCTGTTATGTTGTGCATTTGACTAATAAAGATAACTTGTAACTTGTATTTAGCCTGGTTAACCCACTAACTGTTACAAACTATCAATATATTATAGATAATGAATGAGCTAGTTTGTAGGAGCCAATTTAGTGTGTGTGTATTTATGTATTGTATTTCAATGGCTTTTGTTTATATGTTTATTTATTTACTTAATTTGGGAACATCCTGTTCTTACTGTAACACAACATAACGCACGTAGGCTATTTAAGAGAACAAAAGAACGACAACCAACAGTATAATCTCGGAAATAACAACTCATCATATCATCATCACGGTTTGTCTCTGCTTCATATGTGACAATAAACTGGAACATCAGAAAGTACTTTCATTTTGGACATTTGTTTATTTTTTACACGTCCATACACCTGTGCAAGTGACTAAAGGCAAGAGAAGAAATCTGGACATTAGATAGTCACTACACAGTTCATCGGCTGGTCGTTCACCAAAATGTCCTTCTGTTGTGTCAAACTTTGCCAACCTGAATGTAAAATGTTTAATCCGGAAACTCGTTTTTCCGACACCCCCTGAACGCGGAACTGATAAGGTTTTGCTTTACCAGCTTGTTTTACCTGTGAAGTGTGCTCGTTTTGGACACCAGTGAATCCCGTACCCGTACCTTCTCCCTTTTCCAAACGGAATCCAAACATTATCTCCAGGCACCTTTTAAAGGAGGCAAACGAGGTATGCTGAAATGCTAGATTATTGGGTTTAAACGCGGTTCTGCAGTTCTCTAAGTGCTGTTTGCAAAATGAAAGTTTGCTGAACTCTGTCCCAGTGCAGGTTTAAAGACTTCACCTTTGGACCTCACTATGCAAAGACTTCAGGTGTTAAAGTAAGGAGCTTAGGCAATCTGTAATCACCAATAATCAAAATGTATCCACATGCAATTACTTTTAAAGATATCAGAGCTGGTGCCACCTTCAAGGACTTTTCTATCATCTACTTTTTTGTGTCATTCTTTTTGCAGAGACGCTTTGCTTGGCTTGGATCTGATCCAAAGGCAGGCGCTGGTGGGTTCAGCGGTTGCAGCGGGGGGACTTCTGGCCTACATGGTCCACAGAAGAAGACAAGTGAAAACGATTCCGCTCGGCGAAGGATGGTGGGGAGCCGGAGAGAAACCACTGACAGAGGATGATAAAATCTACCCATTTAAAGTGGAAACCTCAGAAGAAGAAATCAAGGTCCTTTGAACTTTATTAATTTGCCATATTGAATAAAACTACTGCTGCCATTTTCCCTCTGACGTCATTTCAGGATGAGCTGCACGTGTGATCAGACATCCTTTTTCCTGCCGTAAGTCAGAGTGAGCTGATGTGAGAACACAGCAGGATATAATCAGGAGAATTCACCTGGAGCCAGTGGGAGGGGCCAGTGGGAGGGGCCAGTGGGAGGGGCATAGCGTTGTATAGTGTTGTGAGGTGCATGTGTGAACAACCAGATCAGGAGGATTTCAGGGGCAGTCCACACGAGGGCATGTGTGAAAACGGCTTTAGAGAGGGCGGGGTTTATGACCGATACTG